>NC_137655.1:16946026-17211026 GCF_963422515.1 Blennius ocellaris | reverse complement strand
CTGAACACGGCTGCTTTGAAAAGGTCCTGTATCTTCAGTGCCAAACTGGTTTTTAACAGCGTCCTGGACTTTTTAACGCTATTTTGTTACAATAAGGACTGGTATTGTCCTCTGCATACCATGAAAACAGGCCACCCTTTAATGGTCAGTGCTCTGTACACACCCATCCCAGCACTGATTGTTTAAAATGCAGGAGCTGGAAATATGAAATTATTTTCTGGTATTATAGACCACATAACCCTAAGGACTGATCATAGCATGGCCAGGGGTAGCTGCCATCACCACTAATGCCATTTCAAGTAAAGTAAATATTCTATCTGTTGATCTTTGTTGTTTGAATGCTCTCGGAGAGCTGTTTTTTTTTTTGTTGTTGGTTTTTTTTTTTTTCAATCTTTGAATAATGGATATGAGACAAAGCCCAACATGTTCATAATCACTGTATTATGAAGTTAAGTGTAATTGAAAGCTTTAAAAGTTAAGTGTGAAACAAAATAGAGACTTTCAGTTCCAAACGCCGTCGCCCTCACAGAACTAGGCTGCCTCCCGTACACAGATCCCTTCATGGGTCTGCATGAATGGAAATATGCATTTGACAGGGTTTTTCAGTGTCGTGTATGAGATGGAAAACCTCAGTTCTGATTGGAATTGCTGTGTTTTTTCCACAATAAAAAACAGAGAGCTATTTGGAAATGAAAGCAATAAAAACTTACTTAAGCTGAAAGTATTGTGACTTGTTTTCTTTAAAGCTGGAGAGCAAAGAGTTAACTTTAGCGCACGTGGAGCTGCTATGCAGTGTGTTTATGGTTGTGACCTACAGATGGCATCATTGATCAAGAAAGTTGGTTTGGTAGCTCTGCCAGCAGTGACGCTTCTCTCACCAAGTCCCGACTACCTATTTCTTGGTCTTTAAAAAAAAAAAAAAAAAAAAAGTAATTTTACCTTTGAGGAAAAAATACAACTATATTAGCCTTTTATGCTGAATGTCATATTTTGTAACTTTTCCACTTGTCCATTTCAAAAACAAAAATATTAATACCTGCTCTGAATACAAATCAATTTTTTGTCTAAACATCTAGAGAGAAGTTGTTTTGTGTTGCACCTTCAATTTGAAACATAACACCGTAATCCTGTTTCACACTCATGATAACATGAACACTGTTATGTTTTGCCTCCTTAACACCAAGGTATCGCACCACTGCGTCTGAATGGGTTATACCCTTATGTTCTACCTTCAGGTCTATGTTCTCACCTCATGCTTCTACTCTGTCATATTAGCAGTATCCTCCATCAGTCCTTGTACTACGTTGCATAACTAAGCGTTGCAGGGCACTGGAATCAATCCCAGCTGACTGGGTGGAGGCAGGGTACACAGTGAACAGGTCACTAGTCCGCCGACTGGACAGAGAGAGACGGACTGTCACATTCACACTGAAGGGCAATTTGAGAGTCGCCCATCAGCCTCATATGCATGAAAAGCAGAATGCCCATTCTCGAACAGGTAGAACATGCAAACTCAGCAATACCCTATTCAAAGTGGAAACATTGTCTCCTTGGCAATTTATAGATTTTACAAGTTCTGAGGGGCTATAAAGATTTAAGTTGATTTTATGTCGATGCTTAAAAAGCAAGAACAGTCCTTCATTGATCCCACATGTAATGGATGTACAGAACAATGTGGTCTCTGTGTTTACCCATCCCGAGGAAGCAGTGGGCAGCTACGACACAACGCCCAGAGTGTGTTGGGGGTCAAGTGCCTTGCTCTGGGACCCACCTGTCGGTAGTGGGATTTAAACCCTTCTCTAACATTTTGGCCACCACGGTCCTGTAGCTCATTCAAGAGATTTGTTTGGAGAACTGCAGATAACAAAAAATAATTCATGTGTCTTGTCACACCATCCATAAGTGTTCTAATAAATACTGATGCTGGACAGTGAGCTTAATGATGCAAAGTGATCCCTCGAGAAAACCACTCCAAATCAACATGTATGCATCATTTTTAATGAATCTCATTTGGAGGAACATCCCAGCACTCATCCAGCCATCTGCAGAGTGCTGGAGCTGATCCCAGCTGGCTATGGGTGAAAGTGTAGCACAGCCAGGTCACCAGTCCATTACAGGACACACATTCATATTCACACTAATGGGCAATATTACAGTCACCAATCAGCCTGGAATGCATGTATTTGTAGAGTGGGAGAAAACCCATATATGCCTCCAAACCAAGACTTGAACCAGGAATATTAGGGCTTGCTGTATAAAGACAGCGTTTCTTTACATGCAAAAGTGTCTTTTTCTTTCATAAAGTTAATTATATTTCCTTCTCTTACACAAATCGCATGATTGCTGAGTATTATATGCATCAGACTGATCTAATATCTTGTCATGCTGCCACTGCAGACGAATTACTTGACTTTAGAGGACGTTCAGTGTGTATTCCCTAAACAAATACATTCCAGACCATAAATTAAAATGATTTGTTCATTGTGCACTATAACAGAACAAAGACCTCATCGTGCTTCTTCCCCACTGTTGTGACTGACTCGGTCATTCATAGTGAAAAAGACTCGCAGTCCAAAGTCTAGTCCCACCAGCAGTGAGCCAGGAGTGGGCAGGCCTTCAGGCCGGTAAGGGGCGGAGAGTGCGCGCCGAAGAAAACAGATTATACACCTCCTGTCTGGCTCTGGGCGGCCAATGAAACAGTACCCAGGAGGACACTTTATTGAGGCAACAATACATCGGATGGGAGAAGATAGCGCTCTCGGATGGCAGAATAACAACGCTACAACAACACGCTGGATTGTAAAAGTGAATGACTGGATCGAGGAGGAGTGAGAGTGAATCAGCAGCGCAACATGAGCCATCTCCTCCAAACTCGTGGTGCGCGCTTGTAGCGGGGATCGGAGTCGCGGATGAGCCCATGATGAATGCCCTCTAAAAGTTTGTTGTTGTACTGTGCGGGCTGGACGTTAGTCGATGGGAAGTGGGGCGCAATGATGAGCACCCCAGCGCACCCGGAGACCAGGAAATTTACGCGCGGCTTGGGTAAACCTGGCACCGCGGCTGAACTCAGGCAAAGTGTCTCAGAGGTGGTGAGGACCTCCGTGCTGATTGTAAGTACACACCGTCCTCCCCTATCCTCCTTCCTCCTCCTCTGTACCTCCGTGGTTAGTGCCATGGTCTTTCCGTGGCGCAGGGATCCAGCTGCTTTTTTACGCACTAAACAGCTGACTTTGGGTCAGCTGGGCGGGGGCAAGCCACTCTTTCAGGGTGAAATACGACAGATCCTGTTATGAGTGCGTGACCCTGAGCTGAAAATGGCAGTGGGCATGATTTAGGGACGACCTGTGGCAGACAGGTAGTCATCTCTTGATGATGCATGTGCACCACCAGAGTTTCATCCTTGGACACGTCATGTTGGTATACTCTCGAAATTTAACACTATGTCCAGAGTTACTTGAACTGTTAAACTGATCTGTCATTACAAGAGAATTGTATTTATAAATATTAAATGTTATATATCTTCTTCCATATTTTATGTTTTTGTTTTTGATTTTGGCCATGACTTTAGGAGATGACAACATTTACTAAAAACTCGTACAACCAACTCTTCTACTGTCGTTTATACAGAATCATTTAAAGCAGTTTGACATTGTTGGGTACTTTTGGTTTCACCAAGCTCACTTTAGACTTGTGGAAATAGAATAGCATTGAAATTTAGGGTCATCAGTGCAATGAGCATCCATGAAATGTAGCATGAGAGTTGGGTAGAAGGAGCTTTTTGAATGAATGAGGGTGTGTTGCATTCCTATAAAAGAGTAGTTTGACTTTTTTGAGAAGATGCCGTGATGTTTGTGGCATGTGTTATGACGTAAGTGCTGTATTTCCTCCAGAATCAGTGCTTGAGTAAAGTTGTGTGCTGTCTATCAAAGAGGGCGTTGCATTACAATGAGATGACATAATATCTCCTGACAGGAGAAAGGACAAGGCTTTAGTTTCCTGCTACAAAGTGCACAGTGACAGTGACATAATGCGACTCTGGTTTGCAACATCTGGAAAGTGGTGCACCTCCTCAGTGTCAGTTTTCCTCGGGGCTCGGGGAGGAAAAAGGAGTCGACCCTTTTGTTGTGTCCGAGTGTTTCGGGTGTTTAATGCTCCGTCTCATTGTCCCAGCTTTCCTGGAAAAAGTTGCTAAGCAACAGAAACGGACACCGTCTGAGCTCTCTGTCAGGGAAATGAAATCCTGAGTCAGGATCCCAGAGATCCAACCACACCTTCGTATTAT
Organism: Blennius ocellaris; assembly: GCF_963422515.1. NCBI lineage: Eukaryota > Metazoa > Chordata > Actinopteri > Blenniiformes > Blenniidae > Blennius > Blennius ocellaris. Next base: position 17,206,744 of record NC_137655.1, on the reverse strand, counting down.
TTATTCATTCTCACTCTGGTGCACAGCCAGGGCCGAGGGAGGAGAGCAGAAATGGATACAAGTATGCACGTTGGGAAATCAGCATGGGGAAGGAGTGAAGTAACTTGTTAAAACTCTGCATGGGACTTTATTTTGCAGCAGTCTGAGCAGGGATCCAGGATTTCCTCTGTTGACAAACACTTTCACACGAGCTGTTGCTTGGAGAGTATGAAGTATGCGTGAAAGCCCTTAAATCATATTAACTACTCAAAGTTCTGAATTAAAGTCAGATAAACATGCTTGAAACATCTAAACTTATATAAATGTTTAACTGTTGGCCACCCGTCAGGCCTCATCCCTGCATATGTGAATGTATGCCTGTATGACTGAGTTCAAGTGTTTGCTGAAGCTTCTCAGTGGGTCAAGAATGTGAGTGCACACAAGACCGCTGTCCACGCAGCTCGTAATTATTCCTCCATGAAACATGTAAATACCACAGCAGGAATGGAGGCATCTTTTCACCGACATAAAGGAGAGATTGTGGCTGTTGTTACTGATTCTAGTTAGACGCTCCATAGGTTTCTGTTTATTTTTTTTGTTTTGTTTTTCCTACTTTGAATACAAATATAATTGTACTTTTAAAAAAAAGTATTTTAAACGGCTGGGAAGATTGACTTTAATTCATTTAAGTTGTAATTGTCCCACTTATACATCCACTGTTCATACAGCTGTTTCTCAGCTGTAGCTTGTTTGAGTCAAGTGTGCTGTGCAGCTCCCTTCTCCCAACAATTTGTACATTTTGTGGAGACACACACACACACACACACACACACACACACACACACACACACACACACACACACACACACACACACACACACACACACACACACACACACACACACACACACACATCTTCGAGACTTATTGTTTATTGTTGGAGTTCCGAGCGTAGACACTTGTAATAGGCCGGAGCCTCGTCCTCGCCGTCCCTCTGTTTCTTAATACTTTCGCCATGCTGAGAGCGCCATTACCTCCACGATGGCTACCGTCAGCTTTCTTGGTGTTGCTATTGGAGACAACAAAACAACGCTTGGTTTTTTTTTTCTTTGAGGGGGAGTTTTCAAACTTTTGATTAATTTCACAGTTTGCTCATCGCTGGTTTGAATCCCACTGACGATGGGTAACCACTGCGTCCTGGAGGAAGCCAAGAAACATTCTCTCTCATTTAAGTTTTTCCACTCTTTATCAACATAAACTGATATCAACAACTACTGCCAGGTCACATAATTGTATACATCTATAGAAGTGAGTCAGTACTGAATCCAGATGTCCACAAAGGGGCAACAGGTCCGAGGCAGAGACATTGATGCTGACTGAATATGAAAACTGGATGAAGTGTGACATATTTCATATTTCATATGATCATGTAACCATGTCCTGGAACAATTTTTCTCATCGTAGCACCCGATGAAGAGACGGTGAGGACAAGTCTTGACATTTGGCATAATGTAGAATTAGTATTTGTTGTGCGGTTCTATACACTTGTTAACATCACGGACGTATCGGCTGATGCGTATATAACAAATCAATGTACACATTTAGTTAGTGTATACAGTGTATGAGGCAGCTGGGGGGCTGTTGTGTAATTGTAATCAATAGTCCTAACTGCCCTGCCGCCTAATAGTGATATACTCAGATCCTCCGTGTCCCCGCTATGTGCCTGACCTCAGGGAGAGGCACACCAGATGGGCGTCATTATAGTGGAGTGATGCTATTAGCTGAACATGACCAGTACGTACACAGCTCACTCTCCCTGCAAACCAGAAAGGAAAGGGATGCTCTCGCATTTGTGCTCTGATGAAGATCACCAACAGCACAGATGACAATCACCAGAGGATACACAGGCGTGTTGTGAGGCATTCATTGCAGATGTTGTCATTCTGGCGGAAGAAGTATACTGTGTATAGTGATTTTGTGTTTTTTATTAAAAGAACCAACACAAGAAAGTCAACCCACTACAAGTAAAAGTGTCCAGTGACACCAAAACAGATGTATGGCTCATCATCCTTCATCACACACACACACACACACACACAGAAAACGGTTTTGCACTGTGTTTGCTCAAGTTAATCTTAAAAGGTCGTGACTCCCAGCTGCAGTCACACGTTGATGCAGTTTTGCATGTACTGAAAACAACACAAACCATGACCCCTCCTTCTGCTTTGTAGGCGAAATATACAACACTTCTCTGGTGAGACGTCGCCGAATTCCCACAGCGACACACCTCGGTATCTGTTTTCATCGGCATTTTCTCTGATGTGGGAATCCCAGAAATAAACCAGATGGGTGTGTACTCTGCCTTTTGAACATTTGAAGCGTGTCCATTTTTGTTTTTGTTTTTTTTTTCTAGGCCGAATTCTGGTTTTGCCAGGATAAAAAAATCATGTTCTGTCATGCAGCGCTGCAGGATTTGTCAGTCATGTCTTTTGCCCAAAACATGCTTGGTGGATTCACCTTGTACAGCCACGATTAGACAAGTGACCGTAAGGATAAGGCTTGATAATCTTTGAATAATTTTCATCAAGTTTGCCCATTTTCAGAGAAAAGGAGTTGCGCACTGTGCCGTGTCATGCAGCAGATGCTGGCTGTCATGTCGACCGCAGGACTGAGCCGGTCAGAAGATTACAGGCCAGTGTTGTGTGAGGTCTAAGCAGCTTGACCTCCTCGTGTATTCCCTGGCCTGTCTGTCACTGTAAAGCCTGTTAGTATCCGAGTAAAAGTGTGCGTCGCTGTGTTTCTAAACAGTACAGTGCTCTGCAAGCCAAAACCCGGGGGGGGGGGGTAGATATGGGAGAGCAGATGGGTCAATAATGCATGAGCCTGCTTTGCTAACCGGTGCACCCATTAAGAGGCTCTTTCCTCTGCTCACGGTTTGACAAGTCCAAAAGCTATGAGTCCATTTTGTGCTAAACTTTACATTCTATAATCAAACTTCCTAACGAGTTGGTTTATATTTAGTAAGTATAAACCAAACAGCTCTGTGCTTTATTGCAGTGTTTTCTTTTTTTTTTTTTTTAAACCAGGAAGTCCTTGGTGATTTAAATTTCTTTGTTGAGGGAGTCTAGCGCGCCATTACACTGGTACAAAATACTACAAATACATCCTGAAATTACATAATTCATGGAGACCAAGCAATTACACACTTTGCTCAGACTGGGTTAAACTCACATAGGAGTAAATCCTGCCATCCTTCTTGTTATAATGTTCACTTTTCTAAAAGTTAGTTACTTATTGAATCAACTGTTTGATTGTAGGAAGCAGTTTGAGGTGCTGATTACATTTATTACTCTTATTTCTGTTATTTTAATTAAACCAAAACTGTATAGCAAAAATAGTGAGTCAAATACCTTTTTTTTCAAGCTTTAAATTAGTTTTTACGTGAGTTACTTTGCAGTTTATGTGTTTAGAAAAGTTATTCATAAAGTCTATGCAAGCTTCATTCAGTTTATCTGAAACTTGTAAATAATTTACAACGGAGTCAGTATCCAAATTATTAAATTGTAGTACGAAAGTTACATTATAAACCATTTAAGATACATAATAAAGGTTCTTCATGGGAGGGTTTGTGTTCAGGTTTGATTTTGTAGAGCAGGACAATAGTGCGTATGAATATTGTGAATACAGGAGAAATTGGACATGTAAAATAAACTGATTAGTTGAACAATCTACTCCATGATTGATGGGAAAATACTTTAACAATTCTGTCATTTAAAAAGTCATTTTCATATTTTCTTACTTCTGGAAGCTTGTGTGCATTCATGGTTATTTGATGGCCTGTTCCATGTGTTCCCCTGCCTTTGCTCCAGACCCCCACTGCTATGGATGTATAAAACTGTGTATAAAGTGTATTGGTGGATGGATAATTGAGATAAAAAAAAACAACAATGCTCACTTGTCTTACAGTTAACCATGTACATAATGCACAATAATCCTGTAAATGCAGAAAATTACATTTTCTGTGTAGTCACTGGAGAAAAAACTCAACTCTATAAGCTGTGCAGCATAATTTGGAATAAAACGTTCTGGGAAAGTGAGAAATAAAACACACTCGCCAGACTCATTATAAAATGTGTCTGCTTGGGTTTGGTTATGCCTCCTGGCACTTCCAGTAATAATCTAAAACAGATTTGCCAGTCTGGGCTTTTTGCATTTAATAGTGGGAAGCTTGAGAATTTGTCAGCTGAGCACATACGTTTTGGGATAATATGAAGCACTCAGTCAGATATTGAAAAGGTTTCCCTTCACCCAGCCTGGAGTGACCCCAGTTAGGTCTCATAAATGCTCCAGCAGCGAAGCCAACTCAAATGATCCAGGAGCCAGACAGACAGATTTCGTTCCAGCGCAAGTGAAAACTGATTAAACGTCATGGATGTGAGCGGAGAGTGTGCTTTAACCGCATGTCAAAACAAGCGTTAAATCTGAACTTCGAGCTGAAAAGTTTTCGCACAACGTGGCCACAGTATTTATTGTTTAATGGTATCTTGTGGAAATGTAGGAAATAAAATCACATTTAACACTCTAATAATCGGTGTACTTGATAATCCATTGATTTTCACCTTTTGTGATAATGTATCAAGTTATGGGAGTTTCTGTCGACAGACATCGCCTCATTCATTTAGAAGTAACTTACTCTTAAAGCCATCAGTCTTTGTTTCTGCCAGAAGTTTGGACATTTTTTTAAAGCTCAATTCTTTCGACTCTTTCCTCATGGTTAAGTTTTTAGTTTCAGTGCATGTATGGTAGTGGACATTCAGCATTGGCATAATTGATTTGACTATTTGTTTATGTTATTGGTAAGAAAAAAAGCTTAAACAGCCGACTATATAGAATTACTTCCATCCAGTTATCGCCTATTTGGCATTCCAGCCTAGGAATGTGAGGAACCCAAAGCAATCCCAGCAAAAGGCAGGCTGGACTGGTTGCATCTCCATAACAGGGCAAACACGGAAAGACATACAATAAAAAATGCACACACTGATCAAGATATTTCTCTGGACACACAGATGAAACTTAGACAGACGTGTTTGGACTGCAGTGGTGTGCTAGGGTTTACTGTTATGTACTGTATGTGTTATACGCCATTGTTTGTACTAACACAATGGTATTCTCTTCAGAGTAATCTATTGAGAAATGTTGCCGTTTATTGTCCCGCCCTGAAGTGCAATGAAACTTTGTTGTCAGTGCAAAATGTAAACAGCTGTCAACATGTGGTTTGTCCACTTTAATAGTAGCACGACAAGGATTTTTGTTGTTTCGACGTGCCAGTTTAAATAGAAGACAAGAGAATGATTTCACAGCTTGAAAACGGGACCATCCATCCAAGCAGCAGCAGCATTTACTCTCCTAAGTAGCTCCATCCTGCCTGAACAGGAAGTGCCCATGACTTCCCGTCCTTCATCTTTTGGTGGGAGAGTAGAGGCCTGTCTTTTCCTAGACAGAGCAGGTTTCCTGTGCTGTGTCTGTATTTGGGCCGATCACAGGCGTTCTGGGCAGCGTTCGGTGTTAAACCGCCCACTCCGGCTACTCTGCCTGATAGAGCAGAGCTGTTTTGGAGCACAGATGAGGTTACCATAACAGACGGAGCCAGATGAAGTGCCTGGCTGGCGGCTGTTTTCCTGTTAGCAAGTGCACGGCAACACTCTGGGATGTGGTTTACACTCCCTCGAATTTACGGTATAGCTTATTATAGCCGCTTCCATTATTGATGGACATGAGGATGAAGCTGAAGTTTGGTTTTTGTCGTGTTTGTTTGCTCGTTGCTGAGGTGGGGTTTGTTTTGAAGGAGGCTGGCTGCGTGGGTGACTCTTGACAGCTTGATTCTCCCGCTTTTTTTCCCCAACAAATTGAAGATTAGTTTGGAAGAATTGAGCTGATGTGCGGTCACTGTTATGGCAGTCTATCCATTTTAATGCAGCTTTTATGTAGTTACAGCACACTTCTATCTAAATGAAGCTCCTTCCCTCACATGTACATCCTGTTATGGAGCCGTGATCGCAGCACATTATCATCAACCGTTTAACAAGTGGAGCATTGCTTTGCTTCCATCTTTCCGACCATTAGCGTTGCTATTTTGGAAGCTGCAGAGTACCGCACCTTGTTGCAGCTGATGGAGATAAAAACGAATATTACAAACACGCAGTCAATCCAGTTTGCCTTCCTGTGTAAACTGATAACAACTCTGGAGTCATCAACGTTGATCTAATAAGGAGCAACGACAGATCAATGTTTACATGTCACACAAACACACAAAGTCTTATGTTCCATTTACAGTGTGCAGATTTGACAACTGACAGCAGTCACTCTGAAGGTTATGCTACTTTCCAGTTGACTTTGGTGCTTGGCATTCCCAACCTATTTAATAATTTCCTCAAAAACAATTCAGGATTTAGTTCCCATCAGTCACAACATTAATTGTCGGATCATACTACATGAGAATGACTCAAAACTGTTCAACAGCTTCCCAGATGTCAAACTGTAAGAATAATAATGGTTTCATTTTAACACAGGGTTGATATGTGTACAGTGTTGTGCATGGTACTGAAATGCAATATGGGATTACAGTTACTAATTACTTACTGAGCTGTTGGTACTGTGTGAGTCAGTCTAATGGCTGATTCATTCATTTAATTTAGTCACGTTTACATCAGCTATGCATCCATACATTCACCTTCCATACAAATTTTGTCAACTACGGTCACTGTAGTGCTGGAGCTGATTCCAGCTGATTAAAGATTGAAAGTGAAAGTTCCATTATTTATTTACTTTTGAGGTTTTGCTTCTTCCAAATGCTACTAACATTTCATCTATGACAAAGCAGAAGCATCAACAAAACAGCTGAAAGGATGAAGGATACAGAAAGCTCTTATAAAGACAAACTGATGTTTATTTTGGGCCAGGAATACACCAAATGTGGCTAATGATAATGCTACTGCCTAATATCTTTCATAGGCTTTTATTTTGAATAGTATCCATTAAGACAACACGTTCAGAAAACAGTTGCGTGTGTTGCATGTCAGCATTTCTGCAATTATCAACTGTTTTCATATATAGCAGCAGTAATCAGTTCATTAAAACATCCGTGATTACGCTGTGTTACAGTGATTTGTCAGACTGTTTCTTTTGAGAATAGTCTTTGATTTCCTGACCCTTATTCCTTCACATTCTTTGCTGTGTAGATCAGCCTCCCCTCCTTCAGCTCTTTGAGGAGGAGTCTTTATTTGCGTGCTGTTGTCTGTAACAGTCGTATGAACGATGCCATAACAAACAGGTCTTCTCATGGCTCAGCCCACTCGAGACTGAGTGAGCGAGAGAAATATATCAGGAGTATGTGGGCACTGCAGCGCCTGCCATCTCTGATTCATTCATTTTACGAGAGGTCCGAACACGAGGTGGAACTCATCAGGTCAAAAGGCCCGAAGGCCGAATTGTTGCTCTGCACACGTGCAGCAGCCAACAGATGAAGCTCATCGGATTAAGTCCTGAAAAGCAGCAGAAACACTCCATGCTGGTCACTGAACAACACATCCTCTTTTGGCTGATGGAGAAATGTTTAGAAAGAGCACATAATGATTTTGCAGATTTCCTTGTAAGGTCAGTATTGTGAGGTGCTTTTGCCTCATTTGGCTGTAAAAATAATACATCTCTTTCACTGCAACTAACCATTAACTGACTGAGAAGAGATGGGAGGAATTACTTTTCACCCAGTGGATGCCTTTTATTTGTTTGTTCATTTGATATTAATGTAGAAAATCTATTTTTTGCAGGAAGGTTTTCCACGTGTGTTAAATGTTTTTCTGACTTTACAGATATTTGCTTTCTAATCAAATGTGAATCGCCACCAGTTTAATCCCATTTATTTGAGAACATACTTGTGTTCCCCTAGTAAATAACAATTCAATTTTTTTTAATTCAGCTTTTTTAGTCTTGACCTGCTCTTGTGGGAGATGCTTGCTTTTGTAGTTGTGAAATGCGTGTCCATATTTACTATTTAGTCTGACTGTCATGTGGCGCTTGAGCACTTAGAGTTTAGTTTATTGTGGCCTCAGTCGCTTTCTGTGGCAATAAAAGTGCTGAGAGTGAAACAAAAACTGTCAAATAATGGGATGGTCGTCTAAATAATGATATGAAATATCAACAAGCTTTACTTAAGAGTGTATTTATACATCATTGTAAGAAAACATTGGCTTTTTCGTCACTTCTTTGTTTTTATTTCCCTGGGAGTGCTGCTTGCAGGCTTTAATGTCAAGCAAAGCGGCCCACTCTCAATGGGTTAATCTGCTCTGAACAGCATATCTGTCCCTCTGGCTCCTTTGACGTGACCTCACCGTGGTCGCTGACCTCCCATTCATGCACACCATGCGGATCACTCCAGGATCAGCTGCTGTCGGATGCGGCGTATCACAGGGGGATGGATTAGTCCACAATTAGCCAATACAAAAGTCACTTCCCTGCATTGAGAGTAGGAGCTTTGGCCAACAGCGATAATCTATAAATAGAAAACACTTTCTAGTTTTAGCCTTTCCTGCTGGGATATTTGAGATCAATTTAAGGTTGTATTTTATTTCTATTGTAGCTTGAGTAAAAGTCATTGTATGGGCTTTATTTGTTCTGCGTTGAGGATGGATACGGCTGTGGATCTTATCAGGAACCATCCTGCTCCGCTGCTTTATACCCAACTGTCATCAACAAAGGTGAAGGTGAAAGTTGATATGAATGTTGTTCATCTGGAATTTCCCTCAAATTCTGAATGCACCTAGAGCACCAACATCGCAGTGTGAAGCAGCGGCATCATTAATCAGGTAAACAGATTGAGCTCAGAGAGGCCCCACATCAGGTTAACCCTTAAAACCAACGGCTCCCTGTTTTCCCACACCGCACGCTGCTGGATTAATTAAACTGGGGCTAAAATCTCTGCTGTTCTCAGCGATCAGGCTCATGGTTGTGTGCGCTGTGTGGATGAGACCTGCCACAGCCAGAGGGGATCAACTATAATGACTTTTCACCAGGCTGGCTGCATAGCTGGCATTCCTCATTCTGACACACTGTAGGCCAGAGAGGAGGGGAGGTGGAGGGGAGGTGGAGGGGGGGCAAGGGGAGGGGACCAACCTATGAGGGGCGGGGCAAGGCACAGGGTATTTCCAGGGTAGGATTTGTGGCTCACATTCTGATTTTCAAGTGTACTTTGCATGTATAAAGACAGGACCTACACCGAAAAGACTGAAATGCCACAGTGAAGAGAGACTTTGTTGCCCCTTTGTAAAGGTGGAGTTGCACCTAAACCACGTACGCAAGTCTATTGATCAATCTGAGGGGTCGGGACGTGATTAACCAACAAAACATTTAGTTTTGCAGCACTTCTTTATTATTTGCAATTTTGATTATGTCTGTGAAATGCTTATTCAAATTCAATTTGATATGTTCCCCGAACAGATCATGAGAGGAAGGAGGTATCTCTCCAGCTTTTGCTTTCAATTCTTGTTAATCTCGTTACATATTTGCCATTGTGTTGTAATTGCAAATGGTTCAATTAGGTTCTACCTGATTTAATCTAATGCAGCCTAACAACTGATGCACTCTGAAGTTACATCATGAAGTTAGAAGACAAATGGTGTCACACAAATGTTGTTTTGGTGTCTCATTTTCAAAATCCCACATGAGGATACAGTTTTTATCAGTGATGCAGAACTTTCTATACAGTAACATCGGTTTTTAACGGAAACTCAAAATATAACGTAAAGCTGTTAACTATTTAGTCGCAGCAGGACAGAGCGAGACAGCAGCTCTTCAACCGTTTTCATCTACGACAAAAGTAGAAAGTTCATATAAACATAAATAGTAACTGTAATTAGGTACTGGTGTATTACTGCCACAATGTTACTGTAACACGTTACCCATCCATATAGCTTATGCCTGACAGGTCAATACACCACTGCTATCATGGAAGTGTGGAGCTGATTCTATCTTCAGCCAGAGGACTTTCAGTACAAAGTTTAAACAAGCCTTCTGATGTCAAATGAATTTCAATGAGTTTCCCATTCATAAAAAAAAAATATCCATACAAAACACTGAGCTCCTTTCTTTCTGTCAAAGCTCAGCTCTGCACTTGCTGCCCACAATAAACAAATGACTTCTGTTCTGAGTGACAACTTCACTGGGATTTAGGAGCTTTACTTCTAAAAATTCCTTCTTCTGCTGTTTTATCAGCTGACATCCACAAAACACGGAGGGAGGATAACACAATAGCTCGTAGACGTACATGAATGTCTTCTGTGGTAGGAATCATGTGACTTTGTTAATCTATGTCAGGCTTTTCAGTCAGAGCTTGTGCCTACAGTGTGAACAGCCTTCTCCTTGAGGCTTCACTTTTGTTTCCGTCCTTGTTTGTTTTCCAGGGAGTTAGCGCTGCGAAAGCAGATTGTCCTGAGCGCTCGCCATACTTGCTGCAGTGTCCGTCGTTTGGACAGATAAATAAAGTTAGCGGCGTGGTGTTTATGGAGAAGCGGCAACATGGCTCTGTGCCTGAAGGTCTGCTCCTAATCACACTTGTTTGTGACAGAGCTGCTCTCCAGGCTGCATGTTGTGCTGTGAGAAAGGAACCATGTCTGGTGGCGTCTGTCATAAACAATCTTATGCAAGTTTGTTGAAAATTAATGCATACAGTTGCTCGATGTTTTCTTAAAAAGTTCCGAGGTATTTTATGAGTTCTCTCTCTGATTAAGGCTTAAAAATGTGCACATTGTTGTGTTTTTGTAATGTTGCTGTGATACATGAACTGAGCTGTCAGCACTGTGTGGGTCAATGTAATGACTGATTGAACTCATTAATTCCAGCTGAAGGGAAACTCTCACCTCACGGCGGAAATAAATCCCCGTTCGTTCTGAGCGGAGTTTGCATGTTCTTTCTCTGCACGCTCTGGTTTTCCCAACACTTCAACAACATGCCTTTGGGTTAACTGGTGACACTAAAAACCCTTGAGGGGTGAATGTGACAGTTTGTGATTCTCTGACTTGGATAAAGAGGTTCAGAAACTAAAGTTGTTTCAGTTGGTTTGAGAATGAGGCTCAGCTGCCGTTATATCTCTGGAGTGTGAACTGTAAGGCTTACTGAGTTCGTTACCGGATCTCCTCCAGTAAACAGGAGCTTAGCGAAACTGAAACTATTAGACAACAGCTTTGTCTGATGCTAATACTTAAGAGCGAGACAGAGTGAGACGGCACCTCTGCAGATCTCCAAGGCTCAGCTAAACATTAGTAATTAATAGTAACCAGCATGTTACAGTAACCTGTGATTTTTAATGTGTGGCGCATAATAAGCAGCTCCGTTTCCCTGTCTCAGACACTTTTAAGGCCAAAAACAACAATCCCCACCACTCTCGGAGTCACTGTATATATTAGATCTGATTGAGAGGTTGGATATTTCGCAGAAACCTTTCACAAATTGTCGAAACATTGGATATTGGAATCTCATTGATGTGTAGTTTACAGCCATTATCCAACTTTCCATTTCTTGACGTTTGCTTTCCCAACTGAGTTTCTCCAGACTGTCAAAAATGTCCATCCATTTCAGTTGCTTAGCAGCCAAACTATTCATTGTGCTATTAACATGATCCACGAGGGAGGATACATCTCCCGAAATGTTAACAACAGAGAAGGAAATAATGAGATTTTATTTTCTCATGAGAGTCCTGCTGCGCTGTGTTACTGCACGATGAGAGACTGAAGGGGGCGGCTCCTCCTCCTGGGTGTGGGGAGGAGTGGTTTATTCAGTGTGCTGGCGATGTGACAAATTGCACAGTTATTTTCATTTTCCCACTTAAGCTATTGTAAAAGATGCATGTGTGTCACACCGTGTTTCCTCTGTCAGGAAGGGGGGGGGGGGGGGGGGGGGGGTATTGGGCACAGGGGGCAGTGGTGTTAAAGCACAGCTTGGTTCAAGTGGTTCAAATAATCAGCAGCTACAGCAGCAGCAGGAAAGGTTTAAAACCCAAGTGTTAAAGTGAAAAACACATGTTAACACATATATCCAGCTCAGACTCATGTCGCAGAGTAATTTGTTTATTTTCTGTTCAAATATGTCATCACATTTATAATCTGGAACAAACCAGCAAATTAAGTGCTATCACTTTCTGTCAAAAAAACCCTATTCAATTCCACTGTTATTATATGCAAAATACTGAGACCATTTTAAGATATTGGCTACGTGTGTGACATGGGTACTATGTGACTGATTCTTGCAGCAGCAGACGTTTGTTGCAGCCCCGTGCAGTCGTGTTTTAAAGCCCCAGTAAATCCACTGCCACTTTAGCGGTGCAGGTGCACGGACATGCATTCATGTCCTCCTCCATCCTTCGCTTCCCTTGATTGTCAGCATTGCTCACTGAAACCAGGCTCAAGAGGATTTCCACTGATTACAAACAAAGAGCCAACTCAGATTAGCTGATCCTTTAAGGGTTTTTTTTTCTTCAACTCTAACATTATCCCCACAACATCATCCTGCTGCACCGGGGCTTTAAATGGCTCCAGACTGTGTCAAAGCCGGCTATCATCGTTGACATATAGTTAACGCAAAGATTCATCTGTGTCCTCACTAGAATTAATAGGTATCCGTACTACAATTTCTTTGTTTACATCTTTGTAACTGGTATTTCTTCTTTGTCTCACCTTACACCATTATATGGAATCTTTTTTGTTTTTTGATTATTTTGAATTTAACTGTGCGCCTTTACAGCATAATGCATCTTTGTGACACACCAAGTGTTGAAAGTGAGGAAGCTCCTTTTTAATCTGTTCAGTCTAACTGGCTTTCATGGTGGAATATAAATCTTGGTGCCGTCCATCTGTTAGACAACGCTTAAGGTTGTGTGAGGACATCATCCTTTAGCTTCGCCAAACAGGGAACTAAGTCCCTGAATTAATCATTGATTTAAGATATTTTCCATGAAAATGTCATAACTAATACAAAATGCCAACCTTTTTTTTTCTTTCATACAAATAAACATTGATAATGCTAATAAATATATCGATGATAGATTGAAATCATCCATTAGGTTGGTATTCCAAACAATAACACTTTATCTTTTTCTCTCAAACATGTTTTATGTATTCTTTGTACTTGTTTTATTTTATTTCCAATTCATTTATTTTATTAGTCTTTCAAGGTTTTATTGTCTTAGTCACTTTGTTTACAGCACTTTGGTGCCTTGTAGTTGTTTTGAAGTGCTTTACAGAATATAAGATGAATTGGATTGGAAGAATAACATTTTATTCACAAGGAAGATATTGTTATAATAATTTAAAAAAAGGAAAACATTGCCTGAAAAAGTGTTCAAACAATTCAAGTATCTGCCAATAGAATAAGTGAATCTTTTGAATGTCCTGGAAGTATTACAGGTGCCACAATGTGGTTGACTGGCTCACACAGACAAGATCCTCAGTTTGAGTCGGGTCTTTCTGGAGAGGAATCTGCATGTTCTTCCTGTGCATACATTTTCTCTTAGTTCTGTTATCACCCACACAAACAAAATCACATCTTTTAGGTCAATTAGTGACTCTAAATGTGCTCATCTGTATGAAAGTGTGTGTGTGACTGGGGGCTCTGTAATTGACCTGTCCAGTGATCCTCCACCCAGTCAGCTGTTATCTGCTCCAACATCCTGCGACAAAAAAGGTGCACAGGATGGAGGAGAGATTTCAGGATGCAGGGTCAAACTACTTAATCTCACTGAGATACAGATTTGCTGGATGATGTGTTGATTATTCGCATAATAATTCAAGTGTGATGACTGTTTACACTGTGAGGCCGAGCTGTGAGACTTTACGAACAGAAAAAAAAATTCCTCTGTATTGTAAAGCTATGCAAGTGCAGAGGGAAATTACAAGTGTTGTGAGTCAGTGATGAGGAAAGAATTTTTTTGGAAAACACCGGATGGACGATTGTGACTGTGAGTGCAGCTATTTCTGCCTGCGATGGCCTCGGAACAGGCCAGTGCGGGCTTGTTTCAGGATCCGTCAGCGTTTAGTTTCCACTCTGCATGTCAGAGCCTGATCATGATGACAGTACCACCCCTCCACCCCCCCCACCCCAACGTCTCCTTCACACCTGGCACCGGTCACTGACCCAGACATAGATATTTAGAGTAATCATAGTCGCCACATGTGCTGCAAGAGACGGTGACTGACGACGTCAGCTGACATGATTTGCTCTGTACAAAGCATGAAATCATGTTAACAACTTCCTGTATGTATTCACTGTAAGTGTTGCAACGCTATCAGTCTGGTATCTCTGCTGGCAATTAGTTTTAAAAGTTGTGAATACGCTCTCACGATAGGATTTTTAACTCTTAAGTTGGTAAATAGAAATCGAATCACTGTGTGTATCCTCTGTAATTTTATCCATTTTAAATTATATGACCTATTTTATGACATCTGATATATGCAACAGTAAAATATGGTTGGATATGCTTGAGTGTAATATCCCCTCTGGTCTGTAGGTGGCAGTAACATCATATATCTGCTGATGTTCTATATACCTTTTTGCCTGTGAAGATTCTTCCAATGTTTTATGATTGGAGGTGCACACGGGTGAAAAAACTCTGTAATCTGTTTAATCTATGATGCTGGTTTGGCAGTTTGCTTTGATTTCTTACTGTCATTTAATGTTTATTTTGATTGAACAGACAAAAATACTAAAGGTGATTTTAAATATGTAACATGATCAGTTTTGTCATGCTGTCTGTGTGTATAAAGCGTAATGGAATGTGTATTTCGTTGAATTTTCTGAAGCCAAACCACAGTTGGAGGAGTGTACAGTATGACGGTTCGCCTTCAGGCTTTGGCACGTCTTCAGTTTCTCCTGCCGCTGCAGCGAAAAGGAGAGATGGAAGGACGCTGCTGGATTTAAAGCAGATATTAATGCTCTGCTGAACAAACTGCGACAATGTCCACCAGAGTGTGTGTGCGATTATGGGTGTGTGTGTATGTGTGTGTGGGTGTGTGTGCGGTTGCAACATATACTTATTCTGATCCTGGTTGCTCCTCTACAAAGTTGAGGAAGTGGTACCCCTCAGGAAAATGGGTCATTTTCTTCTCTGGGGATAAATAAACTGTCTGAAAATACTGAGAGGACGGGATGTGGCCGTGTTGTATTTGTCTTGTAAGGTTGTTTTTTTTTCCCCCCAAGAGGGTGAAGATAACCTGTGTCAGCATCAGGTCAACGACGGTCTTGGGTTTTAATCCGTCTTGTATAGACATGAAGAAGACGAACACACGCTACACAACAGCACACAGCGAGTCGGGCCTGCTCTGTTTTCAGTTGTGTTGAGTATTTTAGGAGTTGTAATGTAAACTTGGTATCTAAAATGTGAAGCATTTGGACTATTGAAATTCCAAGCCTATCTTTGTAGCCCACCCACATATGTAACTGGAGGGCAGAGTCCACAACTTCACTCTCAAGTAAAAACCCCTGCGAAACTGATTTGAATGTTTATTCAACATAGTAACATTTTAAACTAAAGCCCTAAAAGGGTGAAATGTTCTCCCGGGTTTGTGCTCCTTCAATATGTATTATTATATTTCCATTTGTGTTGGGTGAACTTAAGATGGGGTCAGTGTGAGTTTTCACACAACTTCCCCAAAAGGTCCGCCGTTAATACGTTTTGTCAAAGTTTGAAGGCCGGTGGGCAGCGAGAGGCGGCTTTGTTTTAACAGAGTTTACACACACATCAGCAGGAAACAGCCACTTCCTTTTCGGAGTCCCTTGAGGGTTCCAGCTGGGGGCCACTTTGTTTAATTTGCCCTATCCTGCTGGATATGTGGGTGATGTCACTGTGGTCCACCACATTGTGACCTCTTCGCAGGACAAACACACTCAGAACAACACACACACTTATACACACACCTCCCTGCCAGAGCCTCTCTGCAGACCCTGGGCAAGGAAACATGGCCAGCTGTAGTCTTGACCTTTGCACTGAGAGGCTCTTTAGATGCGATGCCAGGTCTTCCTGAACTCCCCTCCGTTCCTCAGAGCCATGCAGGGACACGTCTGTGCGGGAGTGTGGGATCGTCCACTCTTTTGTGTGAAAGGGAAAACGCGAGCTGACCTTTCTTTGTCCACATGCGCAGGCTTTGATGTTTTGAATGGAACTCCACCTTAACAGCTTGAAATTGCTGTATTAGTACAAGTGGTGTTATTTGGAAGGTTACTGCAGGCCGCTGATGAGTGTCCACATGCTGCAGACGTTCGGTGATCGTGGAAACCTTCCAGCTGGAAGGCCGGTGCTCTCGGCCTCACGAGGTTTGCATGTTCCTCCTGTGTGTGTGCATGTGTGTGTGTGGGTTTCCTCCAGGTACTTTGGTTTCTTCCCACAGTCCAAAAACATGAACGTCAAGTAAATTGGTGTCCCTAAATTGTGTGTGAATGTGAGTGTCTGGTTTTCTGTCTCTGTGTTTGACCTGTGACGTTCAATCACATTCACCCATTCACCCACAGAGTCGGGAATGTCACCATGCAATGCCAGCGGCTCCTATGCAAAGGTGTTTACCATTCCTAGAAACACGGGAGTATTGCTAGATTTATACAGCGCGGGAGACTTCCCATTCAAGCTGCGCTCGGAACATGAAATAAATAAATAAAACCATAAAACACAAAACGTTGTTGTCGATATCAAACCCAGGAAGCATGGCCTGCTGGAACACCAGTAATCCACGAAGCTCCATATAGCCCGCAGAGCTTCAGTCCGAGTCTTATCTCCCCTGCAGCTGCTGCAGATTTGAGCGGCGCTGTACAGCAGAGGCCCGGCTTCCCGCAGAGGATGTACACACTTCACTATCCACACATAGACCCGCTCTGTGCCTGAGCACACTTGAACACCCCTCTGTGCCAGTCTGACTGCATCCCTGACAGGAGCTCCAACTCTGATTTAGTATGGTTGATGCAGTCCAACTGTGTACTGCCGGTGGCGACGGCGCCAATTCATTTGTCAGCGACAGACATGCACAGTATAGATGTGCTCGAGCTGTGGACGGACGCTGGGAAACGGTTTCCTCGCCCAGGCCGCTATGTGTGTTATGGTGTTGATTATTCCGAGGCGCTGCGTCGAGCTGGAGATTCTTCTGAAGTCGAGGCTATTTGAACTTGCCCGCGGCTTTTCTTCTGAGGTTTGTTGCAGACTGAACGGCTTGGCGCAAGAGCAAGGGAGAGAAACACTATAACACCTAATGACTCAGCAACCTGTCTCACCTTAATAATTCATCTCCCCTTAAAGCGCTTTGTACAGTCCAGTAGCACAACACAGTGCACAAACTCACACCAGCTGATGAGCAGAGGCAGAAAAAGTACAGACTCTTGAACTGAGTAGAAGTCATTTCATCTTGATATTAGCTGTAAGATGTTGGCGGGATAAAGTGAGATGGAATTTCTTAAAAATTGGAGTTGTTTTCTCGTGCAAACGTCTTTTTAGTCATGTGTTTGTCAACGTCTTCAGGTCAAACAACAAAGAGCAGGCATTTACTCAAAATGTTGGTTCTTCAAGGGAACACTCTAAAATAAGGCCATAAATGAGGAATGCAACGCTTCCAAGTTTGCCATCTGTCTTTTTACGTCCGTCATGCATGATATATACTGACAGCTTCACAATGACATTGCCTTTTTGTGTTTTATCTTCCCATTTGTTAAATGAAATTGTTTTTATTGACGCAAAAACTGAATACTTACTGTTTAAAAATTGTGTTGTTTGTTTTTGGTTGGTGGATGAGTGGTTTCAACATGGTCCTCTATATGTGTAGATTATTCATTAACTGGCGGTGGGATACGTACTACTATTGTTTTTCATTTCATGCTCCCTAATTATTGGCAGAATACCTTCCCTGGTGAAGCCTGTTGAAGTTTAAATGATTAATGATTATCATTAAAATGTGTGGTCGTCACAATGTTTTACAAGGCCTTTTTTCCCCAATGCACTTTTTTTTAATCTTTTTGCAGACATGCACAATGTCAGAGTTGAATGCATAGATATTTCTGCTAGACTTTAGAAACTAAAACTGAAAAGTCAATAAAAGTAGACACTGAAACAAAAGTACAAATACTTGTAAAAAAAATAAAAAATAGTTTTTCAGCAATGAGAAAGAAGGAGGCAGACAAACAGAAGGGATTTTATCAGCAAAAATCAAACATTCCAGTGTGCTTTTAATCCCTGTCTTGTGATAAACGAGTAAATATCTTCATGGACATTCCTCTGGTACATGTCAGCAAGCACAGTGAGAATCGTGACTTTCTTTCGAAGGGTCATATGAAGAAAAAACAAGAAATCACTCTGTGTTGCTTTTGATCATCTGGTCTGGTTCATTTCTTTTGGAAATCGGAGTATATTCACATTTACAAGTCATTTATTTCTGAGTCATGGTGATTTGATGCAGATGCCCGCAATAATGTGCCTCTTAAACCCCCTTTTTTATTTGCGACGCATCACCGGGGCTGCAGGTTGAAAGTTTTCATGGGTTACCAAGGGCCGACACACCGTAGTCACAGCAGCACTATCAGTCGTGCCACAGTATATTTGTATCGACATGTCACCACATGCACAAGAAGAATCTGTGTCGTCCAAGGAAAAGATTTACAGTGAGCAACTGTGACATTTTAAACAACGTCTGCTGTTTGTTTAAGCAAATTTATGGATTGTTTCGAGGTCGGTTCTCTCTAATAATGAGGGAAATAATAAAAGAGGATAATAAAAAAAAATCATGCAGAATCAGTGCAACTTAAAGCTAAATGTTCACTGCCTCCTCTCACAGCATTACAGTTCTGACTGTGCAGTTCTACCAGTTTTACACCAGATTGCTTCTTGTTATGCCACATAGGAAGCCTGAAATCCCCCTCAGACGTGTGAGAGAAAGGATCAACTAAAAGAGGAGACGTATTTCCTCAGCCGATCGCTGCACACAGTCGAAGTCTCGTCTTTCTTTCTCTCTCACTCTCTCTCTCGCTCTCTTGTCTCTGCCCGGATCCCCTTAAACATGGGCTCAGCCTCTTCCCCCTGCAGCTCGTCTCCTCCTGCACTCAAATGTAGTTCAGTGTGTCAAGCGCTGCTGAAATATTAACGCAGCAGCGAACAGAATGGCGAGCGAGCTTGGTGCGCCGTCGTGATGTAAGGCAGCAGTTCACTTTCTCCAGACTTGTTTGTTGATGGCGATTTGCTTGCATGAATCCAGAAGGGCGTGTTAATTTATCTTTTAACAAGGTTGCACATTTTTTACACAATAATAATAATAATATCGGACCAAAAACAAACCAAAAAATTTAATAATAATGGAAGTAGACATGCCTGCCCAAGGATGGTTTACTGTATTTTCACTAGCTGTAACATCTGAGGAATGACACGATTGATTTTGTTTGTCACTGAAGTGAAGGTGTTTGACAGAGTCACAGCTGCAGGGAAGGAACAGACGGGGATAAATAAACCAAAGCGATCATGGCCTTGTTTCCTTGTCTTCTGCCCCCCCCTCCTTCTCATAATGTCTCACAATCGAGACGTGAAACACGAGCAACCCAGCAGACGGGCGTCAGTGTCTTTTACAAATGTGGAAACCCAAACTGCAGAGACGGGCAAGAAAGTGATTTTCCAGCTGTTTTTTGTTTTTTTTTTCTCTAACATTTCATCCTTTAAAATTCACATTTTCTGCCTTGCAGTCTTTATTCTCAGAGCTCCTGATCAGTCCAGAGACATTTTAATCAAACGCTGTTGGTTCCTGCACATGAATCATCCCTTGGCATCTCAACACGCCTGTGTGTTTTCAAATTTTGTCGTTCCACTCTGAATATATTTATGTACTTGGCAGTGGGGGCAGCTTGTGATCCAGTGCAGCTAATCTTTAGTCGGGGGGGGAAAAAAAACAACTCGCTTTTTGATGTCTTGGCCTGAAAGGTTTAAATCCTCCCATGTTCTTGGTGTTTTTGTCAACAGATTTCTTAAAGGCTTGATTCGGGTCACTGAGTTTTTCTAACAAGACAGAAAGCTACAGTGATTATTTTATTATAACGAAATCACTTCTGATTAATTATGTTTTAATGTATTGATTATTTAGTAGGTTGTTGGTGACACTGTATTATAAAGCATTTTTTTTCTCCTATTTTTGTTGCTGCAATATCAAATGCCAAATGCTTCATTCAGTTTGATTCATACACTTGTTTAACCACTGGCTTTTCATATGAACTAAATAAGCATTCAGCCATATTGCTGTTTGCCTGACCGTGGCATCAGACTCTCCCTATGGATATGAGAGTTAGTGTAACCCATTTATTTCACAATTACTCATCTGGCTCCCTCAAGAAGTCGGCTTTCACGGAGAGAAAAAAAGAAATGGGTTAATTCTTTTTGGTATGCAAATGAGAAAAGGGGCACAAAGAGAGATAAGGAAAATTTTGGAAATTCATAGTGGCTCCGAGGGAGAAGAAGCAAGTGAGTGAACAAATGAGACAGATGCTCATGTGAGCCTGCATTGCACCGACGCTCTGCATTGGCTGGAGCTCGCACAGCATCCTTTATCCCCCCCCATCCCTCGGTCCTTGCTCTACCTCACTCACTCACTCACTCACTCACTCACTCACTGACTGTATCTCCACTGCTGACTGAGGTATTCCTACAAGCAAAGTCTGGGGCAGCGTGGAATTACAGTAGCACACTTCTCAATGTGTTTTTACACGCACGTTTCTTCTCCAACCCTCCTTCGCTCCGGAGCCGTTTCGCCTGCACCCCGAGGCGCCCTCCCTGGGTGAAAAGGTGTGGATTTGTCAGGTCAGAGTGGGATCATGGACCAGGGAGGAGCGGCAGGGGTGGACCGAGGAAACCGGGTCACTGGTGGGCTCTCCTGACTGATGCCTGTGCTGACCTGGAGGAATGGGGTGCACCACCAGCACGGTCGTGTTCGATGGACTGCGTACGGTCCTGGAGAGGAACTGTAGTGGCTACATCTGTAAAGAAGCAGCTGAGCCCTCGGGGCCATCTGAGGCTGAGCGAGCGCTGAGTCGGAGAGAGTCTCGTGCGTTTCCAACACCGAGAGTGCTTAAGGTGTGTGTTTGTGTGCGTGTGTGTGTGTGTGTGTGTGTGTGTGTGTGTGTGTGTGTGTGTGTGTGTGTGTGTGTGTGTGTGTGTGTGTGTGTGTGTGTGTGTGTGTGTGTGTGTGTGTGTGTGTGTGTGTGTGTGTGTGCTGACACATACAGTAACAGTGTTTTTGGCATGAAAATTAAGATAATATAATTTCAGCTTGAATAGCTACATTATTGAGTTTAGTTTTGTATTTAACTTTACCCTCAGGCTTATTTTTTTATTATTTTTGGCTTACTTTGCAAAAAGAAGACAAATAGCATACTTTAGTGATCACGAAAATACACAGTGGTTTTTTTTTTCATCAGTGTCTATCAATTATTTATGCCTTCTTCAATTAATCTGTATGTTGTTTCCGCCCTGAACTGCACATTAAAAATCTGGAGCTGAATGGGAAACCGCTGTTTAGATTCATGGAAACATGTAACAGCAATGATTCGCTCAAAAGTTCGTTTTTTCTGTTTAATCAGACTTTTTAACTGAGAACAATCCACTCATCTGTCTTTTTATTAGGTTATGAAATGGCATGAGAAAAGCAGTGATGTGTCACATTTGTGCAGTGTTTAGACCTGCAGATGTTTGGCACCTTTCTGTATTTGTAACGTGATCAACAATTGACAGCCCTCCTTAATGTAGTGCTTTTTATTGTGTTGGCAAAACACCTTTATGGTGCTGCTTTTCTCCCCTCATTTGCTGCATTAAGGGGTTAAAAAGGCATGATATTAATGTGATAAACGATTCAGATGGTGATGTTAGAATATGCATTTGCAGGTCGTCTGAGTGCAACATTTTCTAATCTATGAATATGTATAGAGTGGCATTTCACTTGTTCAGTTTTTTTTTTCTATATCTCTCAGATTCATATCTGCATCCCCAGCAGCAATAACGCATCTCAGCCATGTGAATGTGTAGAAGTGAGCGTTAACGGTATAAAAAGTAGGGCAGTCGGAGGGGTGGATGTTGCCTCATGCTAAGCGCTGCATGGGTTAAAGCCTCCGTGCATGGGGGTGGGGGTGGGGGGGGTGCAAGTGGGCAAGTGAAGGGGGGGTGGGGGGGTGACAGTGACAGTAAGCTCTGTGTCTGCTGGAAATCAATCACCGCTCTTCATCTGTGAACCGGCGTGCTTGGCGGGGCTTCTGCTGCTCCGTACCAGCTTGCCGTCTCCTTGTTGTTTGTGTTGAGTTGCTGCTGCTGGTTCATCACACTGGCAGCAGACCGCCGAGTGGCATGGCCCGGCAGAGAGCAGGGAATTAGGTCAAGGGCACGGCTGGTTTCCTGAGCTTGAGGGATGGTCTTATCATCCAGACAGAATCAGTTAATCCTCTGTCAGCATTTAGCAGTCTTACAAATCGATCGTTGAATGTGTGTCGGGGAATGTGGTCACATTTCTGTCCAGGTGCCAACAAACCCTAATATAGTGTATAATTAATCATTATAGCGTATAATGATTGATGTAGAAATAAATGTCGCGTGTTTCTTTTCATTTTACCAGATAATTAAACTAAACTGCTCATCCTATTTTTATTTTTTTTCTCAGAGAATTCTGCTTATTTCTGTGTTCACCATCAGCAGTGTATGCAACTCCTAAAACCTTACCATACCATCCACTATTATTTGTATGGTAAGTAGTAGTTTGCTTTATTCTTCTAGTATCTAAAACAATGGACAGGAGAAAGAAAGATCTTTGGCTTGTTCATCGGAGAAGGTACGAATGCTTCGTTTCTCACCTACAGGATATTTAAAGTCACCAATTAACCCAGAGTGGATATGTTTGAGTTGCCATAAGAAACTGGCGCGCTCAGGAAGAACATGCAAACTCCAAAAACAAAGGCCCACAATGCTGGACTCTAACTGGGTCCCAAGTGTATAATATGAAAATAAACCCCAACAAAATTTCACATTACAGTATTTTTATGACAAGCCTTACTTACGCAGTCTGAGAAACTTACTTGATAAGACATAAATATCCATGACTTTGTAAGGTTAGCATAAAAATAACTGAACATGAAAATGAAAGTATTGGAATTTTCAGCTTGATTAACACTATAAAGTATGAATGTTTGTCCTATTTTTCTTTTTGTTTGTTTGTTTGTTTGATTTGGTAATATCCTGGTTGTTTTGCATCTGCTTCAATCTGCTGCATTTGAACCATGGGACTACAGGAATTAAGTAGTTTCCCAGACTTTTTCCAAGTAGCGACTTCTCAGTTGTTTAAACCCACAAGAACAACATTTTACCCTTTTATGGGAACATTTGTAAACACTTTAAAATTAAAAATGGAATTCCTAAAGTGCCAACTTAGTGGAGTCACATATATTTGACTATTGCATTGAAATTGAAGATACAATCACTTGCGGTAGCTCAGTTTACATCAGTAAAAGCATCAATCATTCACCAAAACAAAGAGCAAAACATAACAGCAGCGACTTTCAGTTTTTATGTCTTCATGATGTGTTTTTCATCAATTTACGATTAAAACTTCAGAGTAAATGTTAAAGTTGAAGGGTTAACGTCCATGTGACTGATGTTCTCTGCACATTTTCTGACTTTGTACAGAAATATCTAAACCTGAGCTTAACGTTTTCTGCGTTGGGCCAACTGTTTGCACCTTTTTAATCCATTAAGCCTGCTCACAGGAAGATAAAAACCATTTTGCTCGCCCTCTTAATTCCCTCTGATTGCAGCAGGTTATTATTTCTGTGAATTAAAAGCAGAGATGATTGGGATAGGCCAACCGCACACTTACCTATGCACACACAACGCTGCCTGGAAAGCTCCTCATTAGGCCTGAAACTGCCCCTTATTGCTGTTTACCGCTCTGTTATTTCACTTAGTAATTACAGCTGCTCTGCCTTTTCCTTCCTCATGAAAACCTCGTTCTTGTTCACAGAAGAGGAGCTACCTCTAACTAACTGCTGTTGTTCAGAAGTGTTGTTTCTTCCTCTTGTTTATAAGGAAGGCTTTCCAAAAAAAACAAACCCTTGATATTGAGCTTTCTCAAAGGGTTCAGTTTATTTCCTTTCTTTCAGCAAAACGGCTGAAGTCGGCAGTAACACAGGAGCTGGAGAGGCTGCGTGTTTTGTCAGAGGAATGTTGTTGAAAAGAGGAAAAACAGAAAAGTGGACCCTGGTGAAAGATGAAAGTCTTCTGGTCCACTTTTGTTTAGGGAGTGCTGCCTCTGATTTAGACCTGTTAGGGTTGCTTCTCTCTGTCAAACAAGTACAAGTTCAGGCCTTTCCTGAGTTGAGGAGTTTCCTGGAAGTCATCAACCAGAACTTGCTGACAAATTGAATTAATTTATCAGGTGCAGTTACTGGAATCATGCTTCATTCTTTCTGTGTGTATCTTTATTAGAAAATAATCTGTTATTTTGTTTACATAAGACGTTGCATGTCCATTATTGTTGTCCCGGATAACCCGGATGCACGAATTGAATTAGAACGAGATCCAATCTTCTGCCAATTTATAGATGTTTTCTTCTCCTGTCGCTGTTCTCCAACAACTTGTGGTCTATTTGTCATCATGAGGAGTGAAATGTGTACTTTTTTTTTAATATATTGCTGTATCTCCATTGTCTCCCTCAAGGAAAAAACATCCTCTATACTTGCAAATGCCCATATATTTTGGGCTGATTTTTTTTTTTTTTTCCCACCTCCCTAAAAGTGCAGTGACTGGAGATCAATATTGCTTCAGCTTCACATTCACCCATCCCTCTGGTTACTCGTTAATGAAAAGGATCAGGTGCTTTACTTTCATGTTTGCACGAATGAATGACCCAGAAAACAACAGTATACTTCTCAGTGATTGCTTCCTACTTTTGAAGATTTTTCAGCCGATTCCTTAAACTGTTGCTTACACACACACACACACACACACACACACACACACACACACACACACACACACACACACACACACACACACACACTTTATGCTGCCCACTCGCTGACTGATTCATAGGAACATTATCTGCAGCACTCAGGCTCGTATACTTAAAAGACACAACACAAGCTAGATTTTCCCACAGATCTGAGAGCAGATTTATTCGTGGTCAATACTGTTGGCTGCATTTGAGTCTCGTTGATCGATAGAGTTGTCTTAAGTCGCTGTCATTTTCCAATAGTCCGGAATATTACAGCTATAATATGTTCCGTATTTCTTGGGTGGATAGCGAGCTGAGACTTTTGTGCTTTCCGGCTCTGCCGTGCCAGACGACCGTCTTGGACTCCTGATTGCATCCTGTTATTTCTGATGCCATTGTGTCCCACATCCTATAGCAGTGATGGTATTAACAGTGAGTGTAGTGCAAAGTACTGTGTCATTATTGCCCGCACGTTAAAATCTCATTCTCAGTTAACGGTTTAGTGCTATCAGGAGGACGGAGTGAAAACAGACTGCAGGGGTGGCGGGTCCTGGAGCCCATTGTTACATTCCAGGTTACACCCTGTTTTGCTTTGGCTCAGACTCTAGTTGCATCAAGCCCTTGTTATGCAACCAAAACGCCCCGTCAAAGTTGTGCCCAGGCAGGGGATCCCAGCTACATATATGTTGTGTAATGTATGTCCAATAGAAATGTGTTTTTAACAGTCATAGTTTTATTGTCCTGAGAGAGCCACCATTCTTGACACATCAGTCACTCCCTCCATTTTTTGTAAAGTAAACATGGACATATTGCAGATTTTTACACAAGTAAAACCAACAAACAATAAAAAAAAAAAATAAGTTGAAAGAAGTACAAAGGATGCAAAAAGCTTTTGATGAAACCATGATTTATGTACAATTTACAGTAATTGGATTACATCTTGCTGTTATGCAGATGTTGTCGCTTTGTTATTCTGAGAATCATTTCATTGTTTTTCCTTCCCACTCTGACATACAACTATGGACTGGTGACGCAAATCTAAAACTATCAAAACCGCTACATGGCTGTGTGACTCAACGGCGCAACAATTGCATACATTTTATTAGCAAAAAAAACCCATGAATTTTAATTCCGGGACACCGAGTCGTGGCCTGCATGTCCGATTCGTCTGAATGTAGAGTGAAGGAAAATGGCAAGTAAGGCAGAATCTTCATAGATTTTAAGTGTGTTTTGAGAAAAAAAAAACTATTGTTGTGATTGTATCCTGCAAGTTCCAAGGCACAAAAGAGAGGGCGTGCGGAACAGCATGTGTTAGAAGAAACCCAAAACATCTCAGAAATCTGCTTCGACCAACTTAAATGTTTTTTTCTGCAGGATTAAAATGTCTCAGCAGACCTTCCTTACCAAAAACCAGTGTTTTCCCCCACAAAAAAAAACAAAAAACATATTTGTAACCATTTCCATGGAGTTTTATTTGGGCCTCTCACCAAAAAATGTGAGGTCTGTGCCATGCCAGCATGTCTCCAACAAGTTACTTCACATGAGTGTCGATGTGAGATAACAACAGTTCTGCTCAGATTTTTGATACTTGCATGACTCTGAGTATTGTTTGACTTTGTGAAGAAAATGACCAACGATGCCAATGTTTTATCAGTTCACATTCTTATTATTATTATTCATGTGGATACTTTAGTAAGTTCTATGTTCTGAGCAGATTTTTGGCTGCTCCTGCTGAAAGTGGATATTCTGATTTCAAAACGACTCTGGATTAAACTTTGTGTCGGTAAAAAAAAAAAAAGCAGATAAGCGTAGAATAAGTCAGAGGGTGGGATTCAGTAAACAAGCACGTCTGATAAAACTGATTCCAGGTTTGTGGTTACAGGAAGCAGACGAGCACATTGCGCTATCTGCAGCGAGCATCTAAACTTGGACTTCTTGTTACGATACACACCCAACAAAACGGTTCAGAGAAAAGTCAAAACAACACATTTAACGTCCAATTTATTTTCAAAGTTTTCAGACTTCGGGGAAGCACCTACAGTATTTAGAGTTCCGAGCTCCTGAAGCCTGGAGTCAGTGAACTGAAGTGCTCCCTGGAAGAAGTCGGTGGTTTTTTCTCTCACATGACTTTGCTTTGTTGATTACCGGTAACATGTTTTTTTTAATTGGTTGAATATTGTCAAAAATGGTTGAAATACACTGATCACATCTTCCCTGAGTTTATGATAATGTGCAGATTGCATTTTATTGTAACTGTAAAAACAAAACTGCGTACAGTTCAGGAAACTGTTGAAGCTCTTGCTTCAATAGTATATTGATTATAGTAATATCAGTTGAGTTTCTACATTTGCCTGACAGTCAACTCTTTAGTTTATTATTAAAATGGATCATGAAAATGTATTTTAACATTTTCCCTGGGTCTGCACATGCTCAGTGAAAGTGGTTTTGATTAGAACAGGTCACTCCATTTTGCATATTATTGAATATATTGTTATTCTTGTCACTTATTAAAGCTGATGTCGATCAGGATTGTGTTACCAATACCTGTGTGGGGTCCAGAGGAGCATGTGACTGCAGGCGGTGGGGGGGGGGGTTCAGCTGGCCTCCCCCTCGCCCTAAATTGAGATGCAGGCGTGAAAAGATAACATCCTCCCCTGCGGTGGCCCACCGGAGGAATCTGTAGGTCGGGCCGGCTCTTAGGTGGGTGAACGGGGGCTGCGTTGTGTTGGAATGCCCCTCGAGCAGTTGCATCAACAAGCGCTGAGACAGAAGCAGGAACTAATCTCAACTCCATGATTACAGTCACTATCGGCGCTGCAGTCAGAGGAATGAAAATGTTAGTGACTGATGACTGACTGTCGTACTTTGTGATGTCTATTTTTATGTAGTTCAGTCCGTGCAGACTGACACATGGTTGAATAATGTGCTCCTTGAGTCTTTAGCCTTTAATGTGGGTCATGTTGTGTAAATATTACTCCCGACACCCTCATTATTCAGATTCGCCTTCATACCGCCTGTGTTGCGCCCTGAAGTGGTTTCTGTGACACTGCTGCTCCGTCGCCTTTGAAGTGTCTCATTGTTGCCTCAGTCTACCCGAGCTTGTTCCTCTTGCTGGATTTGAACCCGGCTCTTATTTCAGCTGTCCCACACAAGGCGTGGACAGTCCCTGACCAGACTGTAATACTTGAGGAATGTGTCTCTTTTGTTTGTCTTTTGTCAACCCCGTGTCACAGTGCAGGTGGATGGTGTGGGGTCGGATTGCTTCATTGTGTGCATGCATGTGGGTGAGCGGGCGTTTAACTCCCCCAGGCAGCACAGCTGAGTGTAGGAGGGGCCTCGGCCTCGGTCTGAGTGTGAGTCTTCTGCTTTCAGTCAGAACAGCCTCGGCTGAGACTCAAGTGCAGTCTTGAGGAGGGAGAAACACAATGGCAACTTTCTCCAGAGCGAGGATTTTTCTTCACCTGATATGCTGACCGTCAAGTTTTCTTTGGGATCTATAGCTTGCAAATATCTCTCCGCAACTTTTGACAATGCAGGGAAGATCAAGTAAAACTCCAAAGAAGGAGCTGGTCATAGAGAGTCCTCAGCAGTACAAGAGGTTGGCTGCAGCCGAAGCAGAGGTGGACTCAGTGCCACAGGTGGTGGTAAGTCGTGCACAAACTTCATCATTTTGGTTTACATTTGAAATTTTTGTTATATGACTTGTTAAAAACACTCGTTTCTGTCAAAAGATCTTACGAAAGCGACTGTGTAAAGTTTAACCACAGTCACCAATGCAGGTGTCATGTGATCTTCTATGCTGGGTTTGTATTCTTCACCCCTTTCATTGTGCACAATGCTGCCAGCTCCCATTAAAAAGTTGCAGTGTTGGCGTCGAAGAGGAATACATTTCAACTTTACTAGCACTTTACTACCTGCACACGGTTTCTTGTGGATTCCTTGGACTTATAAAACATTTTATTTGGCTCAAAAGTCACCGTTGACGTTGGGGATAGTTTTGTGCCATGTGATGTCCAGTGGTTGGCTCTGAACAGAGTCCTCTGGACTGTCGGTGGGGGGGGGGGGGGGGCGACTGAATGCACCAGCGAGTAGAGGAGGCACGACACAGCACTATTGTTTGAGGCTGTGTGAGGGTGCAGTGATGGGAGGAGTGGGAGCTGCAGGGAAACAGCTGCTGGATCACAGCAGAGGGAGTGGAAGAGAGATGGCTTCATAAGTTTCATTTGCAGGTCAACAGTCTGCTGGTTGACTTAAAACTACAAATTGTTTATTTCTTCTGGTTATTATAACTTGTTTATAGTGCATTTTCCGCTATTGCTAATGGTCAATAAAACCTTGCCCTCAAGCTACAGACTGAAGTGTTTTCAGAGGCCTCCTCCAGGTTGGATTTGACACTGAGACAATAAAGTGTTGGAACTTTTGTTTGGACACTGATTATAGCCACCACTGTGGGCTGAGACGATGACAGGGCTTTTGCTCATGAATGTTTGTTTTCTCGCTCAATGCTGACGGTACTGTGCGGTTGACCACTCTGAGCCTCTTGACAAAGCGCTGTGAATGAGCCCAGGGGAGACCGGAGGGAAATGAGAGTCGGTAGCAGTCGAGTGGGTTCATGAATCCATCAGTGGTGAGAAAAGGGCACTGTCACTATGACGGGGGTCAAACCTTTCACCAGCTGCTTTAATATTAGTGCCGTTACGTTATTAATTGGCTGTTCCTGAGAAAAGCTGCCGGAGGTCCATCAGGTTATTGTTGTGGTTCTACGTTGAGTCTGACCTTGGTGAACTTGTTCTGAGGCTCAATATTCTCTCAGCAACAACAACTTCACTTTTTGAGGTGCAATTGTAGAGAAAAAGCCATCATTTAAAGAACTCTTTCACTATTGGTTTTTGTGATGGCTTGGAATTCGCTAAAATAAGAGCATTGACGGCGATGTGCGTCTGCATTTTCAGCATAAACTTCCTTTTCAGAAGGGATCTTTTCTAAATGTACTTTTGGCCTCATTACACCCTGTGTGGTGTCTTCATTTACTTGAGTTGTGTGTTAAATACACAGATGGTTGCATTAAGGGATCATCATTTATGTGTAAAACGATTCCATCCATTCAGGATTACATCTTTATTAATGCTCTGAAAACAATTCCTCACAGATGCAAAATTTAAATACCATATCAGTTTTTTTTGTCCATTAGCTCCTGCTGACTCACAGTAAGTTCCTTCAGTTTTAAATCCTTCAGTATCTGATACAGGCTATCTAGAGATGAGGCATCAGATTAGTGACACACAAACACACACTCACACGCATTTCATCGTTCTGATGTCATGACTTCCTCTCTGGCTTACCTGCACTCATCTCTCCGTTTGCTGTCCTACGAGTTCCCTGAAATGAGGCTGCTTGTACGTGTAACATTTGCTCGTGATGTTCGGATAACGGTAAGAAAAGATGCCTGATAATGTCACAACCTGTTTCCGCTCTCAGACCTGGTGGCACCGTCTCTGCTCGAGAAGCCCCTCCGTGTCCCTGAAAGTGATACAGGGTTTGCCCCCTCCGTCCTCGGTGTACTCTGTTATTAACCAGGGTTCCTAGCAACATGTATTTCAGCAGGTCAATATCCGTGACTCTCCCTCTGAGATCATGCTAGTATTATCAGTCCCAGATGTGGAGGCGGCGAGCGAGCCGAGCTGTCGTTCACTCCTGAATCCGGTCATGTGTCACTGTTCATTTTTCACTCTGCTGTCGACTTTGCTGTTGGGTTTATCCTCCCGTCCCCTCAAGCTACGAGTGTTGACAGCCTACTTTCCATCTAATGGCCACTGTATCTCTTGCTGCTCATAAGCTTTCCTCTGCCAGTGGGTCAGCGCTTTAACTCATGCAGACACCAGGACGATGCACCATAAATATATAAATATATTAACCTGGTCACATCTGCTGTTAAGATTTAGAAAAACACATCCCAACATTGAAATCTGACTTCTGGTTTTGGATTCTTCTTAATTTAAAGTAAAAAAAAAAAAAATTCTTTGTTACATGTCGCAGAAGATGATCGTGTATGTTGCCCGTTCCTTCGTTTATTCTCACAAACGGCTAAGCTCGTCTCAACCGTCCCACCGATGAGGCAGAGGTATTTTCTCTGCACAGATGAAGCCCTGATAGTGTTGCCACTTGGTGGATAACATAGCATGTCTTGCTGTCAGTGTGGCGGCACAGCTGGACTAAACAGGGTCAGCATGTCAGTCTGCTCTCCGCTATCTGTGGCTTTGACGTTTTATATATA
This sequence comes from Blennius ocellaris, assembly GCF_963422515.1. Lineage (NCBI taxonomy): Eukaryota > Metazoa > Chordata > Actinopteri > Blenniiformes > Blenniidae > Blennius > Blennius ocellaris. Next base: position 17,175,472 of record NC_137655.1, on the reverse strand, counting down.
AAGTCCTGCTGTTTTGGTGCCGAGTAAGCATGAACATAAAAACACATTCTTCATTGGGCATGTTGACCATAAACACCACTCATACATTGCTTCTCCACAGTCCTCTCCTTTTCTGTCTGCAAATGATGTGTCACTACTGTGCACTTTTTCCAGGCTTGGGCAGCAGTAACATGAGCTCTAATTCAACGTTAACTTAAAGGACTCATTGCCTGATATCATGAACATCTGGAATGTGACTGAATTGACGATTGGAGAGATTAATTAAAGTTGGTCATGGAACAGCAGTGTATATGTTTGGGGGATGAACTGACTGAATGGAAGACAAATTAAAATCATGAAATACGATTTGTTTAAAAATAAAACATGAATGTAACAGGTATGTCACAGTCCTCTCTGGAGGGATATTTACGCTCCTCGACTGATGACTTTTACTGTTAATGGATCATAATGGCTATTATCAAAACATTTTTAATTGTGAAATTTCTTAGTTCCTACTCGCCCTCCTCACGCAAATCCTACCCTGGGTGTAACTCACCAACCGTGATGCTGACATTAGCTTCTCACTCCTGCCACTGGGCTTTTTTCTGGACAAGTAAAAATAAATAATCTGGAGTTTATTTCCTCCCCCATGTTGCACCTTTAATATTCTGTAACTGTGAAGTACAAACGGGAGTTACCTTGTGTGAAAGGAAGGAACTGATGTTCTTGTTCTTCTCCAGGTGAAACCGAAGGTCATCGAGCCGCTGGACTATGAAAATGTGCTGGTGCAGAGGAAGACGCAGATCCTCAGCGATGTCCTCCGAGACATGCTGCAGTTTCCCCTGGAGGACTTTGAGGTGAGTTTTTCTTCTGTCTCATACTCTTTTTTTTTTTTCTTTTCCGAAAATTAACTGTTTGCACTGTGATTATCATGTCGTCAATATAAAAGTGACACAAGGTCCAATATGCAGCGTCAGCAGTAGTAGTGACAGCGTGTGGACTTAGACTTTTATTGTGCAACACATAGCAGGTAAATCAGTTTATATTTTCTCTATGAATTCCCTCTGCAAACATTCAGGGCTTGAACCATTCACTGTTATCTTTCCTCCATAATTATTTACCCACCCACTTGTGTGTTTTCTTTGTTGTGTTTGTTGGGCTTTTGCAGCCTTTTCCTTCGGCCCAGGCGTGGCTGCTGTTGGGAATACCGGGTGGGGTCGCTCACCGAGGCTTTCCTTTTGTTTATATCCCTCTGTGGTCTCGGGAGAGAGGGGGTCAGGGGCCATCTGTTTAATTGGCTCATTCTGTCTCCGATGTTGTGACAGAGCAAGTGTTATCTGCAGCCACATTGTGCAGGACGCACGATCCCCCACACTTTCCACACTGCCGCTGGAAAATGGAAAATGGAAAACTGGCCCAGTGCTGGTACTTCAGGAAATGAGATGTCTTTGTAGGATGTCCCGATCAAGAGCAGCAATGAGATGCACAGCCCGTCCTTCAGTGTCTCCATGCCACTTTTACTCACAGTGCATTGGAAGTTTTAATAGTATCTTTTCCTGTTTTTGTGCTCCTTCCAGTAAAAGAAGCTGCTATTTCACTAATCCTGATGGCTTGAACAGCCAATGAATGCCCATTTATGAGCGTGGGAAAGCCCAGAGCAGAGATCTAAAAGATGCAAACGTGCTGTGACACGTGCTGTTAAACATTTGCAATAACCAGGTTCATAATGTCATATGTATTTGTTCAAGCTCATGACCTAGGAGATGTAGGGTATTCAGTTCTTTACAGGACTTCTCCTTTATATGTTCTGTTTACATACTTGCAATTTCACGACAGATACTGTGGAGCTTGGCAGGGTTTGCCTTTGGATATTTGCGTTATTAAACACCACCTTTCTGACACTTTGTTTGCTTTCCGCCTTTGTCTGATTTACCTGTTACAGTAAGACTCACAATCACTGAGATGCTGTTTTTATTTGATCTTTTTTTAAATATCAGACAAATCTTGACTTTTTTTGGTTTGTTTGTTTTCTGGTCTGGTGCCGTACAAAGAAACACATCAAACCATTACTTTGATGTGGAGAAAATAGCTAACACAATATTTTGCGTTCAATTGTATTTGTACATCACGTTTACCTTTGCCAAATAGTTTCCAACGTAATTAATGTCAGATTGATCTGACTCATATCTGCGCTTTCAACAGCTGGCTGATGCAAACAATAAGGATGAAAAATCTCTTTCGAGAGGAAATGTCACACTTTTATGTTGATGTCATGCTTATAATAAAGTCAAGACCACTTTTGCCTCACAGCGAGAATGTCCACGGTTCAAATCCAAGTTTGGGGGAGTTTCTGTATGGAGATGCATATTTTCCATTTTCTTCAGCTGGTCAGGTTTCTTTCCAGTCCCACAGGCGTATCAGATGAACTGGTGGATGTAAATTGACAGTAGGTATGAATAACAGTTAACAGTCACACACTCTTTCTGTATTTGCTTTGTGATGGACTTGCGATCTGTCCAGGCTGTGTGTTTTTTTAACCACGTATCGCTGTTATCATCACCATAGGGGTTGGCTGAGATTCAGATGATAGAGCAGATCGTTCTCCAGTACCGAGAAGATCCCTGAACAACTTAGGAAACCGAGCAAAGCATGGAATACAGGGAACCACACTGAAGAACTTCAGTTCAGAGCATGTACACAAACTGAATAATCTATATATTTTACATTTATTACACATAAACTGAAATATATACAGCATTTTGTTGGTATTTATTTTAAGATTTTTCTTAGTTTTGTTTAAAAGAGGCCATAATTATCCAGTTCAATGTTGTGGTTCTCTGGATGTAATCTCAGCTGACGATAAGCAAAAGCAAGGCACACCCTGGACACGTACTCACATTGGCTACTTGTCTTTCGCAGGCAGAACATGCAAATCAAGCCAAGATTTGAATTCATGACCATCCTGTTAGAAAGCAAGAGCGCCATCCACGCAATACCATAATAACATTTTATGTAGAATTTTAAAAAAAAAACAATACTTGGGACTTTGTAGTTTATGTGACAAGAAAATCTTTGTATGTAATAATGGAACTGCTAACTCACCAGCCTTCTTAAATGCATGACAAGGTTAGAATCATATGTCTTTGAGAAATTCTAAATATAATTTTACAAATGCATATTGTATGAATATTATCATCTTCAGTGTGACACATATTCACGGCACAATTTGTTTTCTGTCAGATAATCTGACCTTGAGTAATAGTGTGTATGTTATTGTTATTTGGTAGTTAGAGAAGCACCTCCCATTCACTCTCAAGAGCGTAAATGTGCATTTCTCTGTGAATACAGCAGTGCTTGTTAGGTTGGCAGCTGTGTGTCCGTAACAGCAGGGAAGCCTTGACTCCGTCTTCTCCTGTATCATGCTTTTGTAGTCTGTTGCTATGAACATAACATACCAGCTTCACACACAAACCATATATTGTCAGAGGCTGGCAGGTGATTCTGACTGAGAAGGGGGGGGGGATAAAAAGCACCAGAGGCACGTTGAGTGAACTTAACATCTGTTTCTGGCTCCTCGGACTCGTGTTCAGTCGGGGTTATAATCAGCTCTCAGTGTGTGGCGATGTTGGTCCATGCAGAGATCCCTCAATACACATATAGACGTAAAAGTAGCAGGTGATTGGAGCGAGACCTAAAACACAAAGGGTTTCTTTGTCAGTGAGTTATTTTCGTATGAATCCCCCATCTTGTCTGCATGTTTCTCAGCATTGGAGACCACTGTCAGCTCCCTACCTTATCTTCTCCCCTCTGGCTCATCCAAAGTCATGTGCTGCTTCTTTGTGAAGCAATGTTTATATCATCCCCATCTGTTTTTGATCTGGATGCTGCTGGCATCGTGTGTCAGCTTCACTGTGTGAGGCTTCAGAAGAAATTTGTACGGGATTACAAGAAGAGGGGGGATCTCTTTCCCCATACCCACACTTCGATATGCTCTGTTCATCACAACATACTGATAAAGGTATCAACACTTGTCTTTATGTATATTTACACATATTTTGGTTTTGCAAGATTGTAGTATTTGTGCAAAACATCTAAACCAGGGGCGTCAGCATCATTTTAGTTCAAGGGGGATGTTCACTAAACTGATAATAAAACAAATATGAATCACAAGAACTCAAACCTGAAATTTCTTCTGTGGCGATGTGAACAAATATAAAGTAGCAGTTACTGTTATGGAAGAACTTTGAAGTCACTTTAACACTAGTTATTGTCAGCCCTTTAAGGAGATTGAAACCTCTTGCAGGCTAAATCTGGTCTGCGGGCCGTATATTTGACATCCCTGATCCAAGCCACCATCATTGTTGTTATCTCTGTTAGTAGCCTTACTCTTTGTTCTGCTTGTTGTACAGCCCAAAGAGCCATTAATCAAATCAAGATGTTAGTCTTCCAACAATAAGGAGAAATTATTGGTTTTGCATTCATTTGCTATAATAAACAGGCATCCGACTGACTGACTGATTACGAGATAAAGATAATATGTTATTGTAATGCCACTACAGTAAAGAAGTCAAGCAGTTATTGTTGCTGATGTTTTACTCGGCTCATAGTGAAAGTTGTTGTCAAGCTGCTGTCTCCCTGAACTGAGTTCTAAAGATGGAGCTGCACTTCTATTTCACTGAACTCTTCTGTTTACCAGAATAGGAGGGCCTCATTAGTCAGCCCACCTAACATTCAGCTGTATGTCTGTCATTGGCTTACACACCAGCTATGGGACTGTGGGCCTTTGACCCCCCACCAGCTCCCCTGGCGCCCCACCGTGGCGGCCCACTGCTCCCAGCATGTGTAGTTAAGGTTACCGATGAAGACGACAGGTTACAAATGCAGAGAAGTTATTTCCTCTGAACAATAGCATGGTACATTTCCCTGAAAATGATTGACCAAACGTCTGCTTATCTTAAACAGTCAATCAATCATTAGACAGCTCAGCCACTGTGTGACGGCAACACTTCCACGGTAACGAATTGAAGGAGACGATCAAAACTAAATAAAGCGTAACCTTCCCAACGAGGTCATTTGAACCAGCAAACTAACTCCGCTCATGCGTATTCAAGTAACTAGTAACTGTAATCAACTTCATCTTTTCTGTAGCTTTCACAAACACTGCATGCTTTTCTGGACTGCAATTCATGTTTAACCATTAACTCCGAACTAAGTTGTTCAATATTAATATTATACCCAACAAACATGTAAGCGTTTGACTCAAAGTCCTGTTTTGTCTGTAAAGCCTCCAGAGTTCAGAGGGGCATCTTACTTTAGAAAGTCTTCTTTAGAAAGGTGTATGATATTTTAAGTGAAACGTGGATATCCTGTTCACGCCTGGTTATGGGATTGGTTCACTCAGAGTCCTGCTGTTTTCACTGGTGACTTGTGTCCCAATTAAACGCTTCCCTCTGCCCACATCCTGGCTCCCCGTTAAGTCCACGCATGTCTATTCTGCTGCTCGGTGTGTAAAGATTTTAATCTCCTCTGCAGGAAACCTGGCGAGCAGACAGGAAAGGGAAACTTGAGGTTCCTCAACATGAGCTCAGTATAGATTTGGTTGTAGTTGACGTCGCTGGTGTTCAGCATATTGATATTGGGAGTAAAGGAGGAGTAAAGGGGTAAATTTGCACTTTTGCTGGAAGATATCAGGGTTTCAGACTTCGTTAATGTCCCTAATTTTCTGTGTATCTATTTCCGAAAGTAGTACAACTTATTATATAAAGTGCCATTTCAGGATTATTTGTTTATTATAAATTTGCAACAAATCTACATATTACGTGGTGAACGTTGCTTGTGTTTGTAATGAAAATAATTACTAAACTAATTACATGGATCACCATTCGCTCAACAGACTTAAAGCTTCAATGAAAGGAAACTCGTCTGTATATCTCAGGTTGATGGAAAACAACTGCAGCTCACCCACACAGCTGATGAGCTTTGAGCCTGCACAAAGCCAGAATTGACTCATTTGAGCTTATACAGAGTCGGATGAACTGTACACTCAACGATTGCTGGGAGGGATTATGGGTGGCCAAAGGCACTTTATTTTTTAGAAAGCAAACTAATCCTCTCACAAAGATTTGATAGTGACTGGGTTTAGATCTTGTGCTTTTGAAACCATTATCACAGTCTGAAAAAAAGGAGCTCATGTTGATGAGCATGCAAACAAAACTGATATCATTCCCATGAGTCAGAGTGATTATAAACACACTGGATTATTTTCCAGATCTGTAACACATCCTCTTCTTTGTAAAAGCAAAAGCTTTAATAATGAGCCTGTGAGCATGTTGAACTTGCAGATTTTTGAATTTGGTGGATGTTCTTTTAACTTGTAGTCTCATGGAGTGACGCGATTTTTAGAGAGTGTACACACACACACACACACACACACACACACACACACACACACACACACACCTACACATACATACACACTGACCATTTCTAGCTTCGTCCAGCCACAAACTGTAATACTGAATTAAATGTTTATTGCTTAAGAAATGTCCGCACTTTTACTTTTAATTTCAGTTTTACTACACTGAATAGGTTTTGTGTTCTGCTGTAATGTTTTTGTTATGATTCATCTTGAGCAAACCTCTGCTTTGTTTCACAGATATCAACTTTGCGGCGACACGGGAGAACTCTGTACCCCACAGTCCCTGAAAATGCAGAGCGGGAAGCTCAGAGTCTGTTTGTCCAGGAGGTAAGATGATCTAAAAAGACACTAAACTCCTACTGGCTTCCTTGAATGTGTAATGTTGTCATTCAATTATTCACCATACAGCCTTTAAAATGCAACTCAAAGTGCATATTAAATGATGTGAAGGAAAATGACTGAAATTAAATTTATAAGATTGAAATTTAATTGTTATAGATATTTTAAAAAAACATCACGATCAAGTATATTAAGTAATAATATATTAAGTACACACATCAGGTATAAAGAACACATAAACACAGATGCGGCTGTTAAAGTTGCAATACAAGATAAATTCAAAGGGAACATTGGAACTATATAGGAGCAGTCATAGGACAGATTTGACCTATTGAAGTTAAACTAACTAAATCTTTATTACTTTAGTATTGTCAACATGATCTCTCAAAAATAGACATGCAAAGTGCACACGCCGCAAAGTGTATAAGTGATAAATGTTCACTTATACATCAGCCAATGTATAAGACATAATCTGCACTATATCTGACTAAACTTACGTATTGAATTGTATTTTCAAAAGGTTACATGGAAAGTCTAAGAAGAAAGGTTCAAATACATCATATGAAGCACATATTGTGAGACTGTATCACGTGCTACATATATATATATATATATATATATATATATATATATATATATATATATATATATACATATATATACACGTCATGTGTTTAGCCTCCAGCTGTGTGTGTTTTTTGCCAGTAAAACAACAACTGGGTTCATTAGAGCTCCTTAGAGGCGACATCAGGATTATTTATACTGTTTTGTGAAGAAACACAGGTGCAATAATTCCCACATCTTTTTCATGTTGTCCAGTATCTTATTGTTGCAGTCTGCTTGTCGATGTCTTTAACATGTGAACAACACTTGGCTTTCAGTTCTCTTCATTATCTTTAAATACTAAGAAACTGTTTGGTCGCTGCTAATTTAGAAATATAAGCATGGATTTGATCGCAGTTGTTGCTAAATAATATGATGAATTATGGAACATGGGCACGACTGCCTTGACAGTCTTCGTGAACCAGGCTTCAGCTGGCTGCTGACAGTCTTCTAACCAGGTCAAAGGTCAGTGTTTAGAGGGTCTTCTCTGAAGTCACAGAGATACTAAGACTCCCGGTCAAGTGTGTGACACCAGCAGCACAGCTGTGGAGCTCATCTGTGTTTCCGATCCGTCACCTGATCAGGTTGCATTTCATGTCGCTGCAGGAATAGTTTGTGTATAGGGCATGCATTTTTTTTTTCTGCGGAACAGATAGTGCTGAGCTGCTCCTATCACTGGCTAACAATGAACAGATGTCTCGTTTCCAAGCGAAAGAGGAGAAATATACTCCCTTCTGCACTGTGTTGGTGGACACTCTCCATACACTCCCTTTCTCAATGAATCACTGCCTGGAGACTCTTTTAAAACACATATTATATTGTCCTAATATTTTAATCAGAAACCTCTGCAACACAAATTAATAGAATAATGTAGGGCCTAATCTCCTTTAAAAGGCACTTAAATCACTTGTAGATCTTCTGGAGTCCCACGTCTTTGCATGCAAATGTTTTACATGATCCTGTAATGTTTTTCTCAGGGAAAGTGTTTTAGATAATCAGTTTTCAGGTTTGTTAGTTTTTTTTGTATTTCACCCGTGGAAAAGTAATTTTTGTTCTGGAAAGGACAAACCTGGTTAAAAAAAAAAAAAAGCATTGATATAGAAATCTGTCAGCTGCCTGGCGAGGCTTATCAAACTCTGAGGCTCAGGTTTAAAATGGAAAAGAATCAGCTGTCGTTGAATAATGCCCTTGAAGGGCGACTGTCGGTTGCACAAATAGCCGGGTGATGTTATGCAACGTTTAACATGTGTGGGGTGGGGTCATAATTAAAGCGAGCTGGCAGGTTGTACAGTGTGCACATTTCTCCTCAAACATCAGACAGTCATTATTGAACTTTCCCAAAGTAATAATCCAGCCGCGAAAACGGTTTTCTATAAATGGAGAATTACAAGGGAGAAAGGCAGGGTCATGACCCCTCTTCTGTGGAAAATAGACTATATAATTTGAGGAAATTATAGCCTTCTTGGACCTAACTAATTGACTTGTGTGTCCTGTATCAAACATTTAACAGCCATTCCTCTTAAGCTTTTTGAGCTACTCTCCTGATTTCTTCTATTGGTGGACCTGTTAAAAATTTACTCGTGAGATATTTTTGTTTACTGCCTCACCAAAAAATGAATTAGATTTACTCTCCATTGCCATTTCATGCAGTGACCTAATGTTATTATATTGTGTGCACATGAATTACCAAACTGGTTACAGAAGAGGATTTGTTTTGTTTCACAGTCATGGACAGTGGGGCACCATTTTTGATCTACATCCAATTATACACCATGTCTTATGTTTCACTTTAAAAATGCACTGATGGCTTCACTGCTTCTGCTCTGTGATGAGAAGCTGTTGATGGGTGCTATAATTAATTTGCATCGTCTTTTCAGTGCATCAAAACCTACAAGTCTGACTGGCATGTGGTCAACTACAAGTACGAGGACTACTCTGGGGACTTTCGACAGCTTCCACAGTAAGTTAAAAGCGCCACCGCACACTGTATTCACCGGGGTAATTTGGTCATGCGGCTGGATATTGTTATGAGGGATGAGCAAGAGCAGCTACTCTGTAATGCAGGGATGCAAGATATTTTACACCAAAGCACTCTTTGCACACCCTGTCTCACAGGTTTTAGTGTTGTTAGGTCACACAGACAAGCTGTCACCTATTTTGTTTTCCTCTCCAGACAGAATGTCAGTGTGACTCGATTACAGGGAAACGCAGTGCGCAAATAATTCTCATTTCTGTGTAAAGAAGTGTGCCTTTGCACGCTTGGTAGTTGATGCACGCAGCCAATGTGGAAACCACCCTCATTGCCGGGAAATGGTGTCATCAGCTCCAGCGTCTTCCCTGAAGAGTGTCTCTTTCACCGCCTGTGTTTTAATGTGAGCTGACAGTGACCTTGACAGTACAATAGCTGCAAAATCCTCTGTCGTTTTTAACGCCAGAAACTTCAGAAAAGCGAAACAGTGCGATGCAGACTGATGGCACAACCTTTTATGATATAGGGAATTCTTACCTTTGACATATTTTGATCTTCCAGCAGGATGTGTACACGTTTACAGCCTGCACATGCAATAGAATTAATCCAAATAATGAAAAACTCTTGAGTGTGAATCACTAGTTTACACTCAGGTGTAATCCATAAATCCATAAATTAAGTACATTTTATTGATTTTGCTCTTTTCACAGAGTGAAATCAGAATGTGCTTCACAATAAAGCAGATTACTTCACAATAAGACACACGAGCACATATATTATACCCACTTGGACCAGGCAGGCACCAAAGGGGTGCTGGTCTTTATTTCATTAAACAAATGCAGGAGGAGTAAAACTTGGAGTTTAGGGAATCACACACATCTATGGCGTAATTGTGTATTGAGTCACCAATGAACCGAACAAGCTCGCCCCGAATTGGTTAAAGGAGCCACAGTACACGGAGAGTTTGCTGTCACCATTAATCGGCAGATTTGAACTAGAAACCTTCTGGCTGCGAGGCTCCCCCACACTGAAACATCCATCCATATTCTACAGCCGCTGAACCCTGCTGTTCGCTTTATGAGGGGTTTATTTTCCCCTCAGGCTGCAGATAGGCTATATTGTGCCACAATCCAGAAGGGCTCTATTATTTCCGCTACTATTGGCCTTTTAAACAATATGATGCATCCGTTTGTGTTCTGGATTGTTCTTTGGTGATGGCTATGAAATTAAATGTCCCATAGATAAAATAAAGAAATCACTGATACCTTGATCCCCGTTTAATCCAAGGGTCCCCCATATGCTCAAACTTTAAAAATGTAAATTTTGGGAAATGCTGATGTCAGACCCTTTTTTTGAGTCTGTTTCAGTGACTGGTAGCTTGTCAGATAGAAAAAAAACAAAAAATCACAGTTATTTTTTTGAAAAAGGTCACATTGTCCCTTTTCTCAATACTTCAGAATAATTTGATAAGTAATGATTATGTGAATCATCAGAACTAACTATATTACTCTCGGTTGAATTTTGTACTAAGGCTAACATATCTGATCCCATAAATGTTTTTAAATAGGCCAGGGCTTTTTAAAATGTGTCACACCAAGTGGTAATTTATGAACAAAATAATTATATACTGAATTGTAAGCCATGACTGTGAAAGGCTTTTGAGGTCTTTACATGTAGTAATCCTAGATCCGAGACACAGCAACGGCAATTTCAGCCATAAAAAAACCAGATGTAATAACGGTAATTAATAATTTACCCTCCACCCCCCTAGATTTCTTCGCAAAAATCAAAAGGAGCAAATCATGCTGGAAAAAGGCTTCCCCCTCATGTCAAGATTTTTTCCTGCTTCTGTGCCGCTCTGATGCTTTCCAGCCGCCCGGGGGGGGAGCAGCCCAACCCACATTAGCCGACCACTGAATTAGGCAAACATGCTTTGACTTCAAAATCACCTCCAGAAACTCAATGCATCTTCTTTTTTTTTTTTATTTAGTTTCCAGCAAAATCGTTTCCACAACTTTCCCCAAACCCACAGCTTCACCTAATAACTTGCTGTTTAATATAATAATTCTGTCCTTGTTCTTACAGCAAAGTGTCCAGGCCCGATAAACTTGCCGTCCACATATTCGAGGTGGACGAGGATGTGGACAAAGATGAGGTCAGTTTACGTCTTTACAGCTCTCTCCAAAGAGACGTATTACTCCACTGTTTAATTAGCTTCATTGTGTTCATCTCACAATAAGGTGTTTTTTGGTTGTGATTTTACTCATAATCTCATATACAGCAGCTACAAATCACATAATGTGGATCAAAAATATCTTTATCCAGTCATCACTTGTGATTTTGCGGTCGTAGCTAAGACCAAAGTAAAAGGGTGTTTTGTATTTAATTGTTGTTTTTAAAGGAAATAATTAAGAAGGATTAGACTCATGCCAGCGTACCATGTCTTAAAGACCTTATTTTCCTCCCAACGAGATTTAGGCTCCAATGCAGCATTTGGATCTTTTCATCCTCGGCTAATTCATGTGTGACAGAATGGGTGTGTAGTCTTGCACAGATTAAACGAGTGTTTGTTGTTTTTGGAATGACTTGCAGTAGTTCCCAATAAAGGGGATCATAAATCACCTGACATACTCGCATTTAAAGGGAGTGTTCGAGGCAGCGATGATAAGACAAAGCTGTTGCTCATGTAAATGTTTATCGGAAAAATGCTTTTATGCGCTCCTTGTTTGAAGCGCAGGTCAAACTGCGCCTCCTGTAGGTACCAGGCTATCCCTAATTACGAGCTGAAATAGAATAACAGGGTCTTTTCTTTTTTTTTCTTTTTTTAGACAGCGGCACAGCTTATTGTTTCACTTTGCTTTAATTGTGTGTTGGTTAAAGGGGCCGTGGTTGAAAAAGGTGCATTCCTCAGAGTGGGGAAAAAGCTATTCAGCATCTTCATGGGTCAAAGTCTGTCCTGCTCAGGCTCAGAGTCGACCTCTGACAGGGCAGGAGGGACAGCCAAACTAATGACAGGATCCAAATTACCCTTCCGTCGACTCCCTCCTCACCAGCCACTGACAAAAACAAAAAAAATGAATCTAAAAGGGGAGTTTCCTCAAGCAATTGAAAGAAGAGGATTTAAAGTCTTCCTCAAATAGATCTCCAGAAGGGGCCATTTTGTGTATATGTGTGTGTGTTGTTTCATTATTGTGGTTGTGATTGTGTATTTAAATCGTTCACTGCATTCGTCATGTGGCGTACTTCTTCCTACCAAGTCTTGCATTTGTTGTGTAGAGCAACTATCTGGTGAGGAAGGGTTAGCCCGTCTGTGTTGAGGTCTTCTGGAGCGTTCTGGAATCCAGAGTTGGTAAACCCGTTGACTCCTCTGCCTCTCTGGGGGCCGGTGAATCCCGTCTAGACAATGATGAGCAGAAACGGCAGTAGAGACCCTTCCAGGTGTTTTCCAGCTCAATCAGTAATCCTCCACATTGGCAATATTATAAATCCAGCCAGCACATTTAAAATCTCGGGGGTTTTTTTTCTAGGCTGAATGAAGAGAAATAAGTAATACTGGACCAGGATGGTGACATCTTGAAATCCCATTCACTTCTCTTAGGGATAAAGTTGCTCACCGTGCTCCCTCAAAGCTGGAAATCCAGCCGCGTCCGACACGGACAGGCTGATCTTAACCAGGGACAAGCTGTAAAATCTGCTCCCATCTCCCCCTCCATCGTTCCTCCATCGTTGCTCTCCTAATTGGTTTATTTTTTCAGAACATGAGAGCGGGCGGGTCGTGGTAGCTTCATGTTTGGTCATATGCGAAAAGGCCTGATCTCATTCTCCCCACCTCAGAAGTGAGATGACCGAGTCCATGTGTGTTAAATCTGCTGCTTATTTAGTTTGAGGGTCGGAGTTTGTTTTATGTTCCTCTGCCTGCTTGTTTAGAAATAGAAAGCCCTGCAAAGTGCCGAGCTCTCGTCTTCTCAAAGGAAAAGATCAGAGGCTTTTCGTACGGTGAGACAAGGCTTCGGTTGAACGTGTTAATTGGTCACATGATATCACGTTATGATTCCTGACTGCAGAAACATCCAGATGAAGTCACCTTTAGTCTTTTGTTGTGGGGTTTTTTTTTTCCAAAGCAAAATCTTTCTCAGATTTTGTTAGGAACTCTCTTCACAATAGAGATTTAACATAATCTCACTGGGTAGCGAGATTGTTTGTTCAACACAACATAAATCCAAATTGTGAACATACACAGCATCATCCATAGTGATGATGATTTATGTGTCATTGTAATGTGTATAATGTGTATTGTTTACTGTATGATTGCAGAAATAACTGGTAACAGTTAACTTCTAAATCATATTCCAAGAAAATTCGTATGCCCCTGTACATATTGCATCCTCAGGTGGGGCACAAATATAAGTCAACAAAGCTGCCATATATTTTGTTATGAAAAATTTTTTGGTTTTTTGTTTTGTTTTGTTTGCCTTTGTGTTTTGACTTTACTTCCACTCGACTTCTGTAAATGTATTACAAACTACTAAGACACAAAGGTGAAGATCACTGCTCGATCCTTGCAACTTGTGTTTAGTCATCCCGTGTCTTTGTCCTCTGCAGGATACAGCCTCCTTAGGATCACAGAAAGGAGGGATCACTAAACACTCCTGGCTGTACAAAGGAAACATGAACAGCGCCATCAGCGTCACTATGAGGGTGAGACAGCAGCAGCGAGGACCACGTTAAGAGCTAATTAGACGTATTTCATGTAATCACCAACTGCTGATAAAAAGCCATTGCAGATCACGTGCACAGGTTTCTTTGTTGTTTACCCACTGTCCTGGAAATGTCTCCACTTTTGTCGTCATGGAGAAAGTGTTACTTCAGTGTTACTTCCTCACCACAACAATTCATTGTTCAGGTTTTGGCTAGAATTGCTGGAACTATGCAGTACAGAGGTTTTGCACAACTTTGGTTCCTGGAATTTCATTGTTATTTCTTGTTTTTCCTAGTCATTCAAGAGGAGGTATTTCCACCTGACTCAGCTTGGAGATGGCTCCTATAACCTAAACTTCTACAAGGATGAGAAGATCTCCAAGGAGCCCAAGGGAACCATTTTCTTGGACTCCTGTATGGGTGTAGTTCAGGTACGCTCCACGACACGAAGGTCAGTCATTGTTCAACTGTGACGACCCTGAAAGACCAATAACTGCTTTACAAAACAGGATTTCCCTGCTGAAGTTATTGCCGTTAATGCTGCCTCTGGGTCCCTGATGGAAATTCACACGTGATTTTACCAAGAATAACCTGACAGTACGGTCACGGTGACAAAACTCTTCCAGTCTCTCCATCCTGTGAATGAGTTTCACAACTGAAGTTTTCACCAGGCAAAGAACTGTCCAGACAAATTTTTCTAACAATGATGGACTTCTGCTGAGAAGTATCTTTTCTCCACTTCCATGAAACCTGAGCTCTCTCTCCTCCCCGAGGTCAAGGTTTTCTGCTGACTCTCGGCCAGCGAAACAGTGCAATTGCTGAGGTCTGACTTCCGAGCACTTTCCCCCCGGCCTGGCGATCGATGCCACGTGCTCCCGTCTGACTGCAGTCCAACACTCACAGGGCGCATTATCATATGTCGATCAACTCAATAGATGGAAAGAACCTGATTGCACCTATAAGGCTCCCTCCTGGCATTAATCTGAAAACTGGAGGATTGAGTTTCTATTTGGAGGGCGTCACGGTGGTGCGGTGGCTTGTGCTATCAACTCACAGCAAGAACCGGGGTTTTCCTTTCTGTGTAGAGTTTGAATGTTCTTCCTGTACGTTCGATTCACTCTGCGGACCAAAGACGTTTTCCATTGCGGGAAATTGGTCCAATGACCAATTGAGGACCAATTGCGGACCAATGACATTTTGGGTGAACTGTTGATGAGAGTATGTGTGGCATGTCTCTTTGTCTTTGTCCTGTAATGGAGCTTCAAGCTGGTCAACTTGTACCAGGCCCCTTTACCCAAAGCTATTTATGACAGACTCCAGCTTTCTGCAACTCTCACCTGGAGAAAGTGGACTAAGAAGATAGATGAAAGATTTTCAGAGAGTGCAGATGTTAGGGTGATTGTACCGTCCACTAATTTCCCTGAACAATCAACCTTGTGAAGCCGCAAAATGCTTTGCATGGTTTGATGAACTGTTCATTATTTTCGACTCCGCAATCTTTTTATTCTTCAAATTTTAGGAATAAAATTCCATGTGCATGCGTTGATTTTCTCCAGGTACTCCAGGTTTCATCCCTCAGCCCAAAACTATGTGTTTGAGGTTTTTGGTGACTCTAAATTGTTGATAGCTGTGAATGTTCAGGGTGTATCCACCGAGAAGTTTTCTTAAATATTTGTCACTATTTCATCTTTTGGTATGAGTTGAACTATTACGTTGGTTCCTTGGCCTCACTTCAATCAGATAACTTTTACGTCATCTTTTTACTACTATAATAATGAATAATTGTGCAGCTCAGCTCTCTGGAACTTTCTTTCTTTCTCTCAGCACAGTCTCTGACAATCATCTTGAGTGTGATGAAGGAAAAAAAATGTTTTTCTTGGTGAAAGTTTTCCAATGTGTTAAAAAAGTTTATGCGTGATGGATTTCCACATGCTTTGACAATCATCATCAGTATTTCCCATGCTACTTCCTGTCAAATATTTTTTGATATATATTCAATAGTGCGATTACCATTAAGATGTGATCTTGCACTGCCTCCGAGTCGTCGTCCCATAATGGAAGATGTGTGTAAAAGTTATGCATTCCCATCATGGAAATGCTCTCTCTCCCTTTCTAACAATGCCCAAACTCTCTTTCCTTTGTCTCGTCATTGCACACTAATAACAGAGGCTTCACTCCAACGATTTATCCGTCGCTTATTTACGAGCAAACTGCTAATTGGCCCTAAAGCGATTCAACAGCAGTGCGCCGCCGCTCACCCCCGCTCGCTGTGTGTCTCGGCTCTGTTGTATAACTTAACCTCCAGAAGAAAAGTGCTCATTGAGTAGAACTGCAGAGGTGTAATGCTGGGATGGCATGTGGTGTGACTTCATACTGAGCACCAATCTGCTCCTTGTTAAGATGCCCGCATATGCTCAAGCACATAAGGCATTTCTTACAGCTTAATTAAGCGACCTCTCTCTGGATATTTATATTAATTTATTATCTAATCTCCCAGAGTTGTTGTGTGTATGTGCTGCGGTATTTTCGGCGAAATTAAAAACAAACCCTCATACCGTGTGTTTATCTACAAGACTACATTTTTATGTTTGTCCTAAACGCCCCTCTTTGTGTTTACTCAATCAGCCGGCAGATATTGACTTTTCCTCCCCATTACTCCCACTCTGCACTTTCTACATACAGAGATAAACAAAGCATAACAATCCACTGCCTGGCGAAAACGATGACCTGACCGCCCCATTTTTTATTCTGGAAGAATAATGGGAAAATACAACAGATACATTTCGGCAGAGTCCCGCTGTCACTCTTAAACTGCCCTTTTAGTCTGATTTCTCTGGTTCTGATTGGCTGTAATTGAGTCACATAAAATATGGCCGTGTCATTTTTCATGGCTGCAGACAAGTTGCAGTTCACCTCTGCAGACGCGGCTCATTTTCTGACAGTTTCACTCTGCATCTCCATCCCTATTAGACACATATGGAAATATGCCACTCCTCTTTTAATTTTTTTGTTCCCACCTTTTTTCTTTGGATCGTTCAATAAATCCATTTATTTGCCTTTATCTTTCCAAAACAGATACTCATTGGTGTTTTTTTAATCTGTTCGGATGGAAATTTACTAAAAACATTTTAGATTTTCAAGTGTATAATAGCAAAACAGCTAATGTTGTAAAGTTTTAACATAATACAGACAACCTCAAGATGACAGTGGGCTTCTAACAAGGGATATGGTGGCTTCTCAGTCCAATTCTTAATACCAAGCAGCTTGAACTGATCTACTGTCAGTGATTATTAGAATCTTAATCTGAACCATCTTTCTGTATTTAAATTTTTTTTTTTTTATTTCACTTCTGCAGAACAACAAGGTTCGGAGGTTTGCTTTCGAGCTGAAGATGCAGGATAAGAGCACCTACCTGCTGGCTGCAGACAGCGAGGGAGAGATGGAGGATTGGATCAACACACTCAACAAGATCCTGCACAGCAGCTTTGAGATCGCTATGCAGGAGAAGAGAAATGGAGACATTCACGACGGTGTGTCCAACTGCCTGTCTGCCTTTTTTCCATGTATATACCTTCTCAAACTAATGGCCTGACTGTTTTTTTAGAACCAAAGTGATCTCTTCTTTGGGGGGGGGGGGGCAGCTATTTATGATGCTGAACCACTTCAATATACAGCATCTGTCATTCGTCAACAAGTCAAGTTTTATGCTCAGAGCATAATAGTGAGTTTGACTAAGGCTGTTTTATTTACCCTACATCACAAGAAAATGTCATTTTCAAATTGCAAAGTTTCTGTACTTAATTTAATAGAAAGACTAAGTAAATCTGTAAAGAAAATGTTTTTAAAAACATTTAAACAATGGCTTTTTAAAGAAACAACACAAAAAGTTTTTGAATAGTTGAAGTTTTGGTTTCGAATTAATAACCTTCCTAACCAAAGTTTTATGTATGATTGAAGTTGTATAATTCTAGTTTCATCTGAATATTTTAAACTTAAAAAAGGGCATTTTACATCATTTTTCGTCTTCTATCAGTTTTAGACCTATTGGATATAAAATAACTATAAAAATAAAAACACCACAAAAGGACAATATAATCTGCCTCCTCTTTACAAAAAAAAAACAATCTATTAAAATATTATTTACTTAGATGAAATATCCAGTCAGTATGAAAACTACAGTAATGAGCTGAGTTCCAAGAATGAGCAGTTCTAATGAACCACTGAATAGATTTATTATCATTATTAGTGTATTTGCTCTGGGTTAGATGATGTTTTTTAAATTATATGTTGTAATTCACACCGACTCTCTGAGTCCTGCCTCACTTCTTCTCTCTCGTCTGTGGAGTTGTGATACGAGACCACCCAGGCTTTTAATACTCACCTCCTGTCTCATAGAAGGCTTAGCTGTGGAGGAGCCAGGCTGATTGCCTTTGCATTAAACGCTCTGCTAATCTGCCTAACTCTTTCAGCTTTTATTAATCATCCTTTCCAATGTGAGGGGGAAAAGAAAGCGATGAGAAGATCTGGGAACTTTCTGACAACATCAAGTATCCAGCTTTCAATCCTGATCCATTCCCGCACATTTTAATTACTGTTTACTGAACTTGTCAGTACGCGATTAAGGAGGTTTTACAGCACCAGCCGAGTTTTCTCATATTCTCGATCTTTGCTCTAAATCCACCATGTTTTTGTGTTTTCTAATAGATGATGATCTTGGAAAGTCAGACAGCTCCTCTGGCAGCATGGACAGCTTTCAGGTGGGTCTTAATACTTTCTCAGCTGGATGCTCATTCATTCAGCACAAGTCATTACATGGAGTTAAACCTCTACTCCTTGTTTAACTTGTGAGGAAAAAAAGCCCTCTCTTGCCACAAACATGTGGCTTGAATTTAGGTGTAAGAGTTAGAGGTTACACACCTAATTTCTGAGTGATTTTTGGAGATCTGGAGTGACTTCATCTCCAGATCTTTGTCTTTTCAGGGTAATATTTAGCATGGATTTTCATCTCAGAGTGGTATTAGAGGGGTTATCCAAAATTCAAATTGAATGTATGCAGTCATGGAAAAATCGGACACTTTGAGGATAAACACATCTGTATTATTCACATTTTAAAGGTTTATCCAACACTTTCAGGGGAAAAGATTTTCATGTTGCCATAGAACTGACTGGTACAATGTTGTAATGCGACATGTGGAGAGAAACCATTTGAAAACAGCTCGACAGGCTACAGTGTGCTTCATTAAAGTGTCTGCTGGCACCACTTGACGAGCTCCACTTAACCTCCAGACCGGTGTGAATGACAGAAAATGTTCTAATGATAAAACCAACTGCATCCCACAAGTGGTGCTGCTGATGTTTCTGGCAGTTTGTGGTTCAGTTGAGGAAATACTTTTCTTCTCCTCAGAGTACAAGAGATATCGAGTCCAGGATGAGGAGCGAGACGAGATTGAAGCTATTCACCCTGGATCCAGACACGCAGGTAATTAAACACAAATCACAGTGAGGTTCATTTATTCCCCAGTGGTAATAAGATATATCCTAACAATGGACAAATGAAACACAATTTTTTTTGTTTTCCATTTGCTTTTTCTTAGAAACTCGATTTCTCTGGAATCGAGCCAGACGTGAAGCAGTTTGAGGAGAAGTTTGGGAAGCGCGTTCTCGTAAACTGCAATGATCTTTCGTTTAATCTGCAAAGCTGTGTGGCCGAGAACGAGGAAGGACCGACAACAAACGTAAGACTGATCATTTTCTACCCACATTCTACCCAGAATAACAGAAACATCATTATCTTCCTGACTGAAAGCGGATGAGATGGTTTGTTTCCGCGCCGGATGGACTGCTCGTTATTTGAGCCGCTGAAAGTCTCTGTTAGCATAACAACCAGGCTCCAGGCTCAGGAATGGTGGACAGGCCGTGTAATGAAGTCTAATGTCCTGCTGTCCCGCCCTCCAGAAGCTCTCAATTAAAGACTTGCTGTGCACTGTCTGCACGAGCTATAGCGCCTCAAAGATGTGTTCAGCAATCTCACGCCTCCAGAAATTGAAAATAAATATTCACAATGTAATTCATTTAAAAAAAAGTATTGATTAATATGATCAATAAGTCAGATTTAAAACTAATTATTTTGAAATGTATGTGTGAATGTAATGGATGAATGCATTAAGGACAGATTTGAAGGATAAAATCAGCACAACAAGCTATCCAGTCTAAATAATGATGGTATCATTTGTCCGTCTAATGCTTTTCCTTCTGCTCTCTCAGGTGGAGCCGTTCTATGTCACCCTGTCGCTGTTCGACATCCAGAATGGCAGAAAAATCTCCTCTGACTTCCACGTTGACCTGAACCACCCCTCTGTCAGGGGCATGGTGCCCAACAACGCCAGTCAGTACATGAACGGAGGAGGGGACGCCCGTCCAGAAGGTCAACGGTTAATCCACGGCGTGCCGGAGGCAGCCATGCAGTATCCCAGACAGGTGAATGAGTAATGAAAGAACTCCTCAAGGAAACTCTCCTCGGCTAAATAATGACTCCACAAATCAATTTGAAATCTATTTGTGCATGTTCAAAGTAATTTTTCAACCTTGTGATTTGTTTCGACAGGGAGTGTTCTCGGTAACATGCCCTCACCCGGATATCTTCCTGGTGGCACGCATAGATAAGGTGCTCCAGGGAGGAATCAACCACTGTGCCGAGCCGTATATGAAGAGCTCCGACTCCACTAAGGTACTAACCCGGCCAAATGTCTCTTGACCAATCCCCTCACAAGATATCAGATAGTACACATTCGAACCTGTTGCACATAAACGTCATCTTAGGCGGCATATTTGTGGTTGTGCACCCTTGGGGGAGTTTTTGATGCATGTGTGTGTTTCTGTATGATTCGTCGCAGCATGTGAAGTACTGTTACAGTGTGAGTAATCAGTTTGTCATTTGCACTGTGGCTTGAATCGCTGTCTTTTCCACTAGGTGGCACAGAAGGTCCTGAAAAATGCCAAGCTGGCCTGCAGCCGACTCGGCCAGTACAGGATGCCTTTCGCCTGGGCAGCAAGGTGCGTCATCATCACTCTATCATTCAAAAGATACATTAATATTGATTAAAAAGTTTCAAGCGCACTCACTTTTAGACCAGTATTTGTGTTTGACCCTTATCTAAACAGAAAAAATACACTGAGGATATAAATGAAAAGTAGTTCCAACAGTTGATATAAATAAAAGATATGGATGATTGCAAATTGACCTGATTTAAAAGGGAATTACCCAGTAAAAACAGCTATATTAAAGATGTCTTCCCTTGTACATTTTGACCTTATAGTAAGAAACTTTGGAACACAATAATAATCCATTAACCTCTTTATTTGTGTGCATACAGCACACAAGCTCACCACACAAAAATAACTGGCAATATCTCTAAAGGCAAACTATTCCATCAACAGGACCCATTTCAGCTTGAAAGTTATTGGGAAATCGTAAAAACAATGTGGATGATAATTTCCAATGCATTTATTTGGTGAAATATTGATTTCACTTTGACAATATTTGACAATTTTTGAAGACAAAAACAACCCGTCACAATAGGGGAAAAAAATGTAAATACATGAAATTGTGATTCATTCATGTATTCAAATGCTGAAGTGTTAATGAACATTCTTCATCCTGTGACGTTCATACTAGCACTGTTGCAGGCACATCCACAGTAGGACTTTATGCGACTGAGTTTTCTTTTGTCTTTCTTGCAGGACCTTGTTCAAAGACGCTTCAGGGACACTAGATAAAAGTGCTCGATTCTCACCTCTGTACAGACAGGACAGCAACAAGCTGTCCAACGACGATATGCTCAAACTGCTCGCTGACTTCAGAAAGTATGTCATGTATCACTGAGACCATTCTTTCTTGTCGAGAGTCTGACTTGTCTCACAGATGAGCTGGAGAAGAAATGTGTGGGGGAAAAAAAAAGAAAAAGATATTGGTCTGTTTTTCAAAAATGAGGAAGTTTTCAGCACATCTGTGAAAGTCATCCTGTACTGTTTGTTTCTGGGCATTTGAAGGCTGCCCGTCTCTCTCAGCCTTCACCAGAGGCTTAACTTGTTTTCCTTCCCTCAGGCCGGAGAAGATGGCCAAGCTGCCTGTAATCCTCGGAAACCTCGATGTTACTATTGACAATGTAGCCCCCGACTTGACAAGTAAGCCCTCGCAGTTCAGTCCACCGAGCCAACATAAGAGATGAAAGATGTTCCAGCTCAGACCAGACTGGTTAGTCTGTCTGCGGGCTATTTATTTGGTCTCCCTCTCCTCTGCTCCTGTATTTAGATTGTGTTACCTCATCCTACATTCCTGTGAAGCAGTTTGATGTCAGCGAGAGGACCAACATCTTCTTTGAAGTGGAGGAATTTGTGCCGTGTATTGCCAAATGTTCTCAGCCTTTCACCATCTACAACAATCACCTCTATGTCTACCCGAAGCACTTGAAATACGACGGCCAAAAATCATTCGCAAAGGTATCGATGCCATCTGTTTTGCAGGGGGGTTTTGTGAGTTCACCGACACGGGAGCGGGGATTCTTATTGCTTTGTGAGCTGATCTGAAAGGGAACTTTAACTTTTTTACGCACCATGGAGTTGTGGACAGATTCTCTGTCGACTTTAATCAGCAGACATGTTTCTTGTGGTCAGAAGTTATGACAATTTTATCTCACAGTGTTACTAACTGGGACGGTTTTTCCTCGCTGCGTTTGCCCTCAGGCTCGCAACATAGCTGTCTGCATTGAGTTCAAGGACTCAGATGAGGAGGAGGCTGTTTCACTTAAGGTAAACTTTGAAGTGTGCTGCAATAGTTCAGAAATTCCTCAGATGTCGGTCGTGTCCAAAAATAAAATAATGAGCTGCTGTTACCATTCCTCAGTGCATCTATCGCCGGCCTGGAGGACCATTGTTTACCAAAAATGCCTTTACCTCAGTATTACATCACCAGCACAACCCTGAATTCTACGATGAAGTAAGAAAGCCCGATGTTTGGAGGGTTTTTATATCCACAACGTATGTAAACGTTCGTCCTATGTATGCACAGTAATGAGACGACGCTTGCTTGTGTCAAAGTTTAAGATTGAGTTGCCAACCCAGCTCCATGAGAAACACCATCTGTTCTTCACCTTCTACCACGTCAGCTGTGACAGCAACAGCAAGGCCAGCACCAAAAAGAGAGACCTGGTGGAGATGCAAGGTGAAAACACTCATTCTCCCAGGAGTGACGCTGCTGAGGCCGACCTGTTTTAGAAATTACCGATATTTATTATTTCTTCAGACTTCCTTCATATAATCTATCAAGCAAGACTCAACTACATGAACTAAAACAAAATGCTTGGCATTGACAAAGAAGATTTGGGAACTTTGTTTTCCAATATGTCTTGCTAACAGATGTACCTTTTAACACGGGGATAAACAGGCTTTCCAAAGGGGATAATATTCACTCCCGAGAAGCATCATTACAACAGAGATTCAGACCCAACAACACAAATTTTCTTTCTGTTATTGTTTGTCATTTATCAAATGACATGCTGGTTGTAACCCAAGTCACTGATTTACAAAACAATACATACAAGTGAAATGTCATGAGTATGTTGCTCATTTTCATATTGACAATTTAGATTTACAATATGCAAATTGACAGATATGTTTTCACCCGGTGTCACACTCTAATGAGTACCAGAAGCTTTGTTGCATGTGGTGTGTCTCTGTGTTCTTAAATGGCAGATTCTCAGCTGCCCCGTGTTCTTTGTCTCTGCCCTCAGTGGGCTACGCCTGGCTCCCCCTGCTGAAGGACGGCCGGGTGATCATGAACGAGAGTCAAATCCCCGTTGCTGCCAACCTGCCTGCTGGATACCTCAGCTGTCAGGAAGGTGCCGGCAAGGTAGAGCAAAGGCCTCGGAATTATTCAATGATGACTTTGCGGCTTCATTTCCTCAGACTGCAGTCATTTTGGTGCAGGACCGTTGAAGTCATGTTTGTTCGGGCATTTTAGAGATAAAAGATGTGATGTCAGCAAGTTTTGACGCCAAAGTGCATGCTTAGAGGTTAATCAGATTGTAGATCTTATTTATGATCTCTGAGAGATGATAAATGCATTTGCATATCTAAAGATAACGATTGAATATACTACAAGAAATTAGAGCTTCAGATAAAGCGTTATTTCCTGTGTGACAGCATGCGGGTCCCGAGGTCAAATGGGTGGATGGAGGAAAGCCCTTATTTAAGGTGTCCACACACCTTGTGTCCACAGTCTACACTCAGGTCAGTGATCCGTCAGCAACGATGTTTCATCAAAAACACAACTTCCTGGCATAACCGTATGTCTCCTGCTTTGTTTTTATGTTCCAGGATCAACATTTACACAATTTCTTTCATCACTGTCAGAACATTGCTTCGGCGCCACAGTTTTCGGGAGGAGAGCTGGTGAAGTATCTGAAGGTACAACGATACGATTTCAGCATCAGCAACCTGATAACTTACATTTAAGTTTGCATACGTTCTCCTGCACGTTTCAAATGCTAAATGTAGAGGTGACCTCAATTCAGAATTTGCTGCAGTTCTGGAGATAATTAACCAGCTCAAAGTAGGAGTCGAGTCAGAAATAGACATTAAAGAGATTGTGCACAGATTGTGGTTTGGATATGGGTCAGCAGTCTACACGCATGCATAAAAAACTAAGCAGTGTGACACCCAAGACTTTCTCTCTGCATCTAAAGAGAAGTCTTGTGTGTTTTCACACTTGCCTCTTTGCATCAACTTACAAACTACCTGCGGGCTCATATTCACCATGTAACCACTAATGCATAATTAGTTCAGCACAGTAACTTGCCAACAGCGCATTCTTCTGGACACTTTGTGTAGGGCTCATTCCATCTTTCCATCCATAAATCCATCTTCTATGCTGTTTACGCCAATCCAGAGAGAAGCGACAGAACAAACTACTCTACCAGTGGTTCACACTCGTAGCCCCTAATGGTAGTTGGGCCCTAATGCTACGTTTTAGGTGGGCCATGGCAGGTCAATTACAATGGCTTCATAAAAAAAGTTTTCAATATTAGTTTTTTAACTGAGTGTAGAATTACTAAAATTATATATATATATATATATATATATATTGAAATCAAATAAATAAATGTTTACACAGTTTGTTGCTTGATCTATAATACGTCAGCTTATTCCTGAAGTTGGTTCCCCATTGGGAGGTGCGGAACCCACTGACCTTAAATTTCACCTCGCATTTGAGTGGGTAACAGTCTTCAACAAAGTGCTGGAGCCCCTTGATTACCTGAATTTAGACACTTCAAATATTCCCATCAGCGTCCCAGCTGTGATGAACTATATCGTTTTCGTATTCCGATAAGTTTGTCAATAATTGCGCTGGTTAGATTTTAAGTTATTGTCGTCAATGACCCGCAGAGCTGCTGCTTCTACTTTACATGGTTCATTCACTTTCTCTGTAATACTGCCACATTGGCTGTTTTTTTTCCCCCAGCATGTACTCCCATTTCGCTTGGCGAATATAAATATTTGGTCCAAAGCTTCTTTTGGGTTTTAAATGTAAACACAGCAGGAAACACGAGCAATAACCGGAGGTCAAACATCAGGTCATCTGTGATTCCTGGCATCTTGCCACATGACTTGGCAGGCTTTTGTTAGTTTCAAGCACACAAACACAGACCCACCAGCATCCTCACGCATTCACATGTGTCCTCATGGCATTGTTAGATTTGGATCCTCATAAAGACGCCTTTGAATGGCTCCATTCTCCTCACTGTCTTTGCACTATTCACAATGTGTGATGTTTTACCTTCAGAGTCTACATGCCATGGAGAGTCATGTGATGATCAAGTTCCTGCCCACCACCCTCAATCAGCTGTTTCGGGTGCTAACAAGTGCCACCCAAGAGGATGTTGCAGTCAATGTCACAAGGTGAGCGTCTCCCTCGTGCTGTTTGACACGTCATAGCCACCGCTATATATCCGTTGTGTTATCAGTTGTAATACATGATTATAAAACATCAATAACCTGTTTTATAAAGCATTACGGAAGCATCACGATGCATCATAAAGCTCACTGAATGTGTATAAAGTTGTGTGAGGACACAAGAAACGATAAATAAATTCCTCACTGTTTTCTCCAGGGTCATGATTCACATTGTCGCCCAGTGCCACGAGGAGGGTTTGGAGCACTACCTGAGATCTTATGTGAAGGTCCATTTCACACCACACGTACCTTTGCCGTGCCAATATTTTGTTTCATAAAATGTTGTTCCTTGTGTCCAACACAGTTTGTGTTCAAGACCGAGCCCCACACGTCCTCCACCACCCGGGCGGTGCACGAGGAGCTGGCTAAAGCCATGACTGCAATCCTAAAACCGTCCACTGACTTCCTCACGAGTAACAAACTGCTCAAGGTAAAGTGTCTGTACTTCCTCAAAAGATTAAATAAAAACATGTAATCATAATTGAGAGTAATCTTCTCCTCACTGTTTGCCCCGCAGTACTCCTGGTACTTCTTTGAAGCCTTAGTCAAGTCGATGGCTCAGTACTTGATTGAGAGCTGTAAAGTTAAGGTAGGTTTGTCACAACATGACTCAAAGATGTCTGCTTTATTACAGCTGACATTCCTGACTGTCGTTCACTACATGCCAGGTCTTGTGCACCACCGCAGCACTACAGTCGGAGTATTACGTATCCTCAGTCTCTCCCACACTGCTGTGCAATTTAATTGGCAGCATTTGTTTGAACCCCGTAGGCAACCACATCCCTGTGTTTAACCTTCAGCGGCACAATGTGGAGGCCGCAGTGGAAGCCAGTAAATGTTGAGGAGTTCAGGCCAGACTGGAAACTCCGAGATCCTGTGAAGTCTGACTGGACTCTGTAACAGAGAATCCTATCTTTCACCACAGTTAATCATGAGTCTGTCCTGCAGCGCTATCAAATGACTCCACCATGTTTGTGATTTTAACCACATTCTTTTCATCCATGCTGGTTACAGTTAAATTCGCATTTACATCGCGGTGTAAATGTAGTGTTATGACTCAGTCAATAAGTTCTACTGACTTCACATCACTTTGTGAGAGGAAACTGCTCACGTATCACGGCGTTAACAGTTCTGAGGGGAAATACTGATTTTCCAGCAAATTACAAGAAGAAGCCACAAAACAGCTGAGATGATCTCCAAACATACAGGAAAGGATCATTTAGTTGATTTATACAGGGTACTGTGGATATGGACTGGTGTTGATGTTTCTTTTAATCATATAATCAAGCATATAATCTTTATTTTTACTTGTGTGGATGACTGTGTTGGCTTTTAGAGTCTATAGGGCATGTTGCATCAAATACACAGGAGTTTGCAGCTAATTCAGAAGCAAACAAGTGGCTCAGTGAGAGATAGTGATATTTGTGTTTTTTTGGATTATATTTATAGCAATATTTATGTTTGAGGGTTTTTTCCCCCCCTTCAGCTGTCGAGGAATCAGCGCTTCTCAGCTTCCTTCCATCACTCGGTGGAGACTTTGGTCAATATGATGATGCCTCACATTACTCAGAAATACAAGGACAACCTGGACGCCGCCCGCAACGCCAACCACAGCCTGGCAGTCTTCATCAAGGTTAATAGCTGCAGTTTCCTGTGTCTCGCATCGGTTTGAGGGAACAATGCTTTTAGCACATACTGACTATTCCAAATTTGATAAAGTTGAAATAACATAATAAGTGGTTGTTTCCTCTGTAGCGCTGTTTCAACTTGATGGACAGAGGCTTTGTATTCAAGCAGATCAACAACTATAGCAACTGTTTCATGCCTGGAGACCCAAAGGTACAGAAAAATACACACATCCTTAATAGAAATGAGAACTTCTCTGGGTATTGTTTTTAAAGGTGTTGCCCTTGTTTCTGTTTTTCTCACTAATGCAGACACTGTTTGAGTTCAAGTTTGAGTTCCTACGTGTTGTATGCAACCACGAGCACTACGTCCCTTTAAACCTGCCCATGCCATTTGGAAAGGGGAGGATATTGAGGTTTCAAGGTGAGAGGGAAATCATTTTTTTCTCTCAGCCAGTATGCTTATATTAAAACTAAAATGAATAAAATAGTATAAAGTTATAGAAATGTAAATATGTCTGTGATGTGTCATACAATATTCATATTTATTGCATTATTTTTTGCAATAAACAAAATATTGATGTTTCTGTGTGAGGATTTTTTTTACAGATGTTTTACTGTACCTTTTTTTTTTTCTTTTCCTTGATTAGCTTTAAATTCTCCATATGACACAGTGGAAACAAATGATAGTCCAGTAGGTATGTCCAAGGTGTTGGCTTGCATGTTATCTCCCAAAACAGCAGACTTCAAATTTGATCATTCGTCACGGAGAGAGAAATTTTCTCTTCAATCTGATCTCTGTCAGTAAAGTTTCTGCTCTGCTGCCGTTGATTGTTAATGGGTGACGTACAGTATTCAGTATTCTACCACTGTCAGACTGTCAGATCATTTTTTTATCGCGGCACAGATTTCCTTCTTTGTGCCGGTGTCTTTCTGTCTTGGGATGCTTTGGGGTTTATGGCCAGTGATGAGGGGGCTCATTATTCTCTGCCGTTCCTAAAAAAAAAAAAAATATGAAGTCTTTTTAACGCCTGCATGTTTGAAGTGCAGGTTTTTAAAAAGATAAAAGTCGATGAAAATGTGTTTGATTGCTTTACATGTTTCAAATGCTGTTGGATGCCATCTGCTGCTGGTCAATCACCAGCTGTTCGTCTTTTCTCATGGAGTGTTGATGTATTGCCGCAGCTTGAGGTCCTCTGCTTTAAACTGTCAGAAACATAAAAGTCTGAGCCTTTCTGTCTGCTTGTTTTTTCCTCATGAATATTGTTTGTAATAGTTAATAAGAATGATCAGGATGGCTATCCTTTGGATGATTTTATTTTTTCAAAATCACATTTGTCAATTTGATATTAAATGAAGACTTTATGTGAATACATGAGGCTTTTAATGGCCTCGGCTTCTCTCATGTGATTAACTTGCTTCTGTCACCACACAGTCCTTATCCCCTCTTTGCTCTGGTCCTTCTACACAGACCTCCAGCTGGACTACTCTCTGACGGATGACTTCTGTAAGAACCACTTCCTGGTGGGGCTGCTGCTCCGGGAGGTCAGCGCAGCTCTGCAGGAGTTCAGGGAGATCCGACAGATCGCCATCCAGGTGCTGAAGACCCTGATGATGAAGCACACCTTCGATGACCGCTACACCTCCAAGGTGAGCGGCGCCGTCACATCGACTGCTGGGTTCTCTCTGTTTTCTTGAGCTACTCTGCTGAATGATGTATTTGTTTTTCAGAGCCAGCAGGCCAGGTTGGCCACCCTGTACCTGCCCCTGTTCGGTCTGCTCCAGGAAAACGTCAACAGGCTGAACGTGAAGGAAGTCACCCCCTTCGCCATCAACCACACCAACAATGTAAGGGAGCCACCTAGTGGTTCAGTTTAAGTATTTATTGCTTGAAAACTCAATGCACATCCATCTTCCATCCAGCTTTCGGGTGGGAAAAGTCCCAGCTGACTGTGAATGACGACAGGCTGCCCCTTAGACAAGTCATCACAGGGCGATCACAGTCATACACACTCACTCACATTCATACGTACTGGATGTTTAGAATCAGAGATCTTTTAGTATTGTTCAACCTGATGTTCTTACTTATATCCCCATTGTAACATAGAGGAATTCAATACACTGAATCAACATCAATGTATTCATCCCTGTAGGGATAATAAAAAAAACCAAGAGTGTTTGTACGATACAGTTGGGTAGTGGTTCACACTCTCACAGGTCCATGGTTAGGGTCTGGATGGAGTTTTGCTTTAAAGAGTGGGCAGTAATCAAATATAACATTTGGTATAGAGATATCATGGAAATCAAATAAGGTGGGAGCACACTTTCCACCAAACTCCTTGGCGGTTTTATCTCACAATCACATAATGACTTTTCATAAGAACATGCAGGTGGTCCTGTTTCATTAGGCTCATAAATATTTACTTTGTTTTTCACTCAGAATGGGAGAGATGATTTACTCCTCACCAACGCTCTGATGACACCTCCCAGGTCCAGCACCTTTTTGGACACCAGCCTGCACAAAGACGTCTTTGGAGTCATATCAGGCACTGGTCAGCTTCGGAAAAGTGATGAAGCTTTTGAAAGATTCAAGCACATTTTCTACTCATGCCAAATTGTCTCCTTTTACACTTTTGTTGCAGCTTCGCCTCACGCGGCATCGACTCCCAACATTAACTCAGTGCGTCACGCGGACTCTCGGGGGTCCCTGATCAGCACTGATTCAGGGAACAGTCTGCCGGAGAGGAGCAATGACAAGGGCAACTCTCTGGACAAGGTATATGTCAGGAGGCTTTGCAGGATCACTTATCAGAAATCCAAATTAAGCTTAAAGTGTCATGCTTAACTAACAACACACAGAAACTCACTCTTTGTCACAATTCTACCGTTAACTCTCTGCCCTCGCCGTGCGGCTCGCTGTGACAGACTGAGATGTTCAGGCGGAGACATTCGGTCAATGTCCTTCGCTTCTTTACGGATTCAGATGAGTCCTTGCTCCCTGTGCGCACCAAGCGTGCCACCGTGGATTTCTCCCTGCTCACAGTCCCCGGTGCCCCACAGAGCGCCCTCCAGTCCAGCAGTCCACTTGAAGTACAAACCGCCTCCCTCCTTCACACAGTTCCTGCTCAGAGTGTTTGATCTGGGAGTGACCATGTGTGAGACGGTACCAGCACACGTTGCACTCTTTTCTCTAGTTGTCTGTTATTTTGACCGAGTAACAAAGATATTATAACCATCATCGTCATTTATGATAATAAAACAGTTTTCACATGCGTAAAGCTCCAAAAGCAGAATCCTTCAAGAAGCATTAAGCAGCATCGCTTTTTAGAATCATAATAAAGTTTTATTTAAGTTGAACTTTTCATGTTTCCAATATAGAGCTGATTGAAAGCTCACATTTATAAGTAGTACACTCAGTGTTAAACACTGCTCCGTGTTTAATTCAAACTTTTATGTTCAAATATATATTACATTTTCACACCATTATTTAAAAACTAAATAAGAAATTATCCTTATTAATATCTACTTGGTCATGTTAGTGCAAACATGGCTGTTGTTAACCCTAAAGACATTATCACTTATGTTATGTTATAACTGTATTCCAAGTCATTTTTGGGTGACTGACGATATTTGGTAACTTTTCTTGCTTTTCTTCCTACAAAGAAACTATTATGAGATAATGACAATCTTTGACAACATTGTTGTGTGATACATTGAAATGGCTGCTGCTTTTGGAAGAATGTTAGAATTTGTTGAAATGATGACAAAGCATGATACTTCTATATTAAACTTCACTTATAATGTATTTTACCTTGGAGAAGCATTTCTTACTGCAGTTCCTACAAAAAGGTCCTGATTAATACTTTCATTTGAAAACCTGATCAAATATGGAAAATCACAGTTCCCATGAGTTCCCATTTAATCTTTAATCTATAAATATGTGCTTTTCCCACAGACTGTATTTACAGGTATTGCTAAGAAATGGTGTTTGATACTTTTGTTACTTTCAAAGTGTCTTGCCTCTTGAAATACCCTTGATGAAGTTTAGTTAAATGGTTAAAAATGTTTATCATCAGCTTTTAAAATAATGAAATGTCCTATTATATCTCTATGAATCTTGTAAGAAGAGTTTCAGTTATAATATGATTCTGTATTCAAAACTGAACTACTCTGCTTTCAGTACTCTCATGTGTCAAGAATAACAGACAACTTTCTGATTTTTCCATTAATGTAAAAAAAAAAAAAGTGGTCAAAGATGGAAAATATCCAGTTTACTTGTCCTCTGCTTTTTGTCTTCATCTGAAGACTGTCGGACTGTGCTGATTACTGTCCTGCTGTTTAAAGCAGATCTGGGACCTCGCTGAGTTTGTTTCTACTCTTTTTCCAGATGTTTTAAGAATTGCACGCTTGTGAAATTTCTCTCTTTTGTAACTTCTTCTTCCATTCTGAAAAACAACTAAATCCAGAAAAGGCTGTTCTGGACTGTTGTGTTTCTGTTGAAGCTGTTTTGTTTGAGGTGTGTGATAAATTTAGTCATGAAACAAAATGACATCAACATAATAGCAGCCTAAAACCACATCTGCTCAAGATCTTAAAAAAAAAAAAAAAAATACACAACTTCATAGTTTATTTCCACCTTTTAAGACCTATTTTTAGCCTGAAATTTCCCCCCTCTGCAAGTCACCCTTTAAAAAAAGAAAATCCCAACGACATAACCTCATGCTTTCCATGAAGTCATGCACATCCAGTTTCCTCGTCTAGACGAGCTGCTGGCAAAAGATGGCGCCTGTTTCTTAGCAGAACCCAAAGCCCCGCAGCCCCACACTGTGGTGGAGCTGTTGCTCCACTGCTCCGGTTGTGTTTTTCCGCTGCTTGCTGTCTCATTGTGTTTGTTTTTGAAAGTCACATTTTCCAGCATGGAGCAGCTGAATGACTCCCACCAATGCAGTCTGAACGCTGAATCCCAGACATTCAGGAAACATGTGCTCATTATGTCATAAATACTGTTAATAACCAAAGGTCAGGTCTAAGAAACATCTTGCTTTTGAACAGTACACAGACACAATATGACATTCTTACTTTGTTTCAAAATAAAGAATATTTAGTGTATTTAAACGTACAGATTGGATGATGATTGTCTCTTCGTGACCAAGCTGTTTGTTCCTCAGAGCCAGGCTGCCTCAACCTTGGGAAGCTCACTGCTGAGATGTGATAAACTGGATCAAGCTGAGATCAAGAGCCTCCTCATGTGCTTTTTACATGTGCTCAAAAGCATGTCTGAAGGTAAAATCCCATCTCTCTCTCTCTCTCTCTCTCTCTCTCTCTCTCTCTCTCTCTCTCTCTCTCTCTCTCTCTCTCTCTCTCTCTCTCTCTCTCTCTCTCTCTCTCTCTCTCTCTCTCTCTCTGTCTCTCTGTCTCTCTGTCTCTCTGTCTCTCTGTCTCTCTGTCTCTCTCTCTCTCTCTCTCTCTCTCTCTCTCTCTCTCTCTCTCTCTCTCTCTCTCTCTCTCTGCGATGCTCTGAAAACACTGAGCGTGCTCACGCCTGTCTGTCTGTCTCTCTCTCTCTCTCTCTCTCTCTCTCTCTCTCTCTGCGATGCTCTGAAAACACTGAGCGTGCTCACGCCTGTCTGTCTCTCTGGTCCAGATGCTCTGTTCACGTACTGGAACAAGGCCTCGTCCGCGGAGCTGATGGACTTCTTCACTTTAGTCGAGTAAGGCCACTTCTGCACAACGTGCTGAGGTTTCAAATGCTCGTCTAAGTTTTATGGTGACGGTTTCTCCCTCTCCGTCTCAGAGTGTGCCTCCATCAGTTCAGATACATGGGGAAGAGATACATAGCAAGGTAATGTTGTCACTGAACATTTCTAACTATGAGAAATGGGAGAAATCCCAAAAGTATTTACTTTTGATTATACATATGATTTCCAGCTCACCTTATTGTTATCAATGTAATAAAGAATAATTACTGTGTGTACTGTATTATCAGCACATTTGTTGGAGGTTTAATTCATTCCTATGCGACACACACATGTTGTACTCTGACCACTATTTGGGAGCTCTGGCCTCGTCTCCCACAAGGGCTTCAAGTTTTCACTCTGTCTAACCTCCCACCACTGTTTCTATCTCTATTCACTTAAATGCTGGCAAGTTTAACATAATGAAATAAAACCTGGCTCCTGCCCTCTCCTGCTTGGGTAAGCACAAAGGTGGAACTGACTTCCTCAGACTAATTGCATGCTATCTTATCACCTCGGAAACGCTTGCAGTGTTGTGACTTTTCAGCCCCTCTTAACTTCACTGCCTCTCTCATTGCCGCTCTCATTTTTGCATGCATGGCTTAAACTTTAACTCTGATAGAGCTGCTGTGCTGACAGCTGTTACTTCAGACGGCACGATGACTTGAGCATGTACTTGATTTTCACTTTCGCAATCTCTCGAGCTCTCATAAGAGCTCTGAATGTCCGAGGACAATTTGGGTGGTAGTGACTCAGCACGACCTGCTTCATTAACTCATCAGCCATTCATCTAACATTGTCCCGTTTCCTCATCAGGAACCAGGATGGGGCAGGACCTGTAGCACATGAGCGGAAGTCTCAGACTCTGCCTGTGTCCCGTAACAGGGCGGGAATGATGCATGCCCGTTTACAGCAGCTCAGCAGCCTGGATAACTCATACACTTTTAACCACAGTAAGTGAACCAGACTGCACCGCTCATCAAACATCCTCCGCCAGGGGCGCCACGCCCTCCTGCGGCTTACTCCCTCCAGTCTGATTCCTCATGCTTTTCAACATCGTCGTCGTCATGATCATCCTCCTCCTCCTCATTCTCTGAACCCAGCCTGCTCTCAAGCGGAAAACCGCTTCTGAAGACATCCATAATTTCAATAAAAGTGGGGCCATAGAAGCTGCTTGTAGCTTTACACTGACTTCACCAATCTGGGTTTCTCCGTTTTCGTAAAGGGCGTCAATTAATAAAGTGTCTTTGTGTTTTCAGTGTAAGAAAGATTTCAAGTATTCTTGGAATATCTGTAGACCATGGTAAGAAAGTATCGGGCTGGCAGGAAGTTTGTTTTGGCTCTGTTCATTTGGTTGAATTACGAGCATGCCTGTTTTAAATGATTTCGTCATCCCTCCGCCCAGCTCATCTGCTCCCACTTTTACTTTATATTTCAGCCTATGAAAGCAGTATGAAGGGTTTCATTCCAAAATGTACTTCGAACATGCAATTAAGACAAAAACCTTGCATTTCCTTCTTAAAGATTCAAGACTCTAAAAAGCAAGATTCCTATTTCATGAAGTTATTGCATTTGTTTCAGAGATGCATGTTGATTGTCAGTTGTTTTGCTTTATTTTGGAATGAAACCTATTTTTACATCATTTTAATCTTTTTCCACCTTTCAAGTGGCAGCTTTGCTTTTAACAAAGTTCCCATATTTTTTTTGAAAACAGAAAGATTTAACTATTATTGCAAAGTTCCTTTGTATTGTAGAGGTGTCCAAACTATGGTAAACGGCTCAATTTTGGCCCATGATCCATTTTTAGTCGGCCTCCGGCTATTACAAAGCATAACTTGTCAAGAAACAACAAAAACAAAGCATAACTTTGCTATTTTCAATAGACAATAGATTAACGCGATATATTCTACCTATATAATGAGTGACAGATTAGATTTTTTCCTACCTGTGGCCCTCTGTAAAAAAAAAAAAAAAAAAAAAAAAAAAGTTTGGACACCCCTGGTATGACTTGTGCCAGTGGGATGAATTACAGCTTGTTGTTGTGTCTTTCTCAGCTTACAGTCACTCGGATGCGGATGTGTTGAATCAGTCTCTGCTGGAAGCCAACATCGCCACTGAAGTGTGCCTGACGGTCCTGGACACGCTGAGTATCTTCATCATGGGTTTCAAGGTACAAAATGCATTACCATGTTTGTTCGTTGTTGTTTTTTAACCACAACATGTTAGATCCAAATATTCTGTAATCGTGACATTTTTTGAGATGAATCTGTATTTTGTTTTTTCTCCTCAGACACAACTGTGCTCGGACCACGGTCACAGTCCTCTCATGAAGAAGGTGTTTGAGGTCCACCTCTGCTTCCTGCGCATCAATCAGTCTGAAACGGCCCTCAAGCAGGTCTTCACTTCACTGCGCACCTTCATCTACAAGGTGGGCGGGATATTTAAAGCGTCATTCAACTCACTGGATGTTGTTGGTCTTGATCTGTGGCGACCGCTGATGCCCGATGGTCCTTCTCTCCTCAGTTCCCCTGCACCTTTTTTGAGGGCCGTGCTGACATGTGTGCGTCCTTCTGCTATGAGATTTTGAAATGTTGTAACTCCAAGCTGAGCTCCATTCGCAGCGACGCAGCCCACCTGCTGTATTTCCTCATGAAGAGTAACTTTGACTACACGGGCCGCAAGTCCTTTGTCAGGACACACTTGCAGGTGAGATAGTTCATATGACTTGAAGCATATTGCACAGTCGGCATCTACGTTTTCCCTTTGTGTGCTCCATTTCTGTGATTTATTTAATAGTGCCAATGCTTTCCCACTTAGATTCCATGCAGCACACTTTCTAATTGGATATATTTTTAATATCTTTTTTTCTCTGTGAAGACGCAAAGCCAATATCAACAAAATGCGTTCTGATCTTTTCTTTTCGTCAGGTGGTGATTGCCGTCAGTCAGTTGATAGCGGATGTCATTGGTATCGGGAGCACCCGCTTCCAGCAGTCTCTGTCAATAATCAACACCTGTGCAAACAGCGATAAAACGATCAAGGTGAGGAGCTTCTTTATCTGCAGGACTATTATCTGGTTCCAATTTAAACACATATTTAAAGAAATTTGCTCCCTTAAAAACAACCTTTTTTTTCTCTCCCCTTAACAGAACACGGCTTTCCCATCAGATGTGAAGGACCTGACCAAACGCATCAGAACAGTTCTGATGGCCACGGCTCAGATGAAGGAGCACGAGAGGGACCCCGAGATGCTGGTGGACCTGCAGTACAGCCTCGCCAAGTCGTACGCCAGCACGCCTGAGCTACGCAAGACGTGGCTGGACAGCATGGCGCGAATCCATGTGAAGAACGGAGACCTATCGGAGGTCTGTGGTCACATGTTCACGTTGTAGAATACTCAACATTTCTCCAGTTTATGTTCTTACGTGCTCAAAGGGAAACCTCCCTTCCAAATTATCAGTACTGTTGTCCTCACTTATCTGACCTGGTGCCATATTGTGTTTTACAGGCGGCCATGTGCTACGTGCACGTTGCTGCACTCGTGGCAGAATACCTGCGGAGAAAAGGTGCTTCACTCATCTCTGCAGAAGTTTCTATTGTCTGTCAGAAGTTTGATTTTGTTTTTATTTACTGCGAGCGTGGTTTTATCTAATATAGTGTCAGACCTTCCTCTGCTGTGTCCAGGCATGTTCAAGCAGGGCTGCACTGCTTTCCGCGTCGTCACCCCAAACATCGACGAAGAGGCGGCGATGATGGAGGACGTCGGCATGCAGGATGTCCATTTCAATGAAGTACGGATAGAAATTCTGCTGACTTCATAGCTTTATAGTCACAACTAATGCAACCATGAAACATTTCTAATAACCTGTGATCCAACTTCATCAGAGGATCCGAGAAGGCTGCAGTCATGCATGTTTACTGAGTCTCCATGATCCAACACACCTCACTGAATGTAATCCTGTTGGAGCAGAGGGAGACTAAAGTCATGCAACACAGTGGTACTGAAAATCTCATGATCAGACCATATTCTGAACCAGTTTGAAAACATTTTTTTATGGTTTTGTGTTCTGAGACTGACCTTCTCTTCATAAAGTAGCTGTCAAATTAATGCATGAAAGTATTTATGTATATGTGCATATTACAGCAACACAACCACATTTGAAAGTTTACAATAGAGCCCCCGGAATCTAAAGCTTTTAAAACAAAGTGTATCGCTATTCAGAGATTTCACTTGAAACGGGGGTAAAATTGGAAACTTCAACTCGTTAATGCACATTTCTGCTATGGTTAACTTTATGGTGGTTTAAAGCATGGGATTAAAAAAAAAAACCTATCAAGTGTATTATTTTTAATATCATAATAAGATTTTCTCAACGAGGGGAGAAACACAAGAAAAGTGTACACTCTTCTTTGCCTGCTGCCCACACTACCTTTTATATTCTCTCCAACACATATTTCTCAAACTCTTTATAGCCATCCTGTTTTCGCCTCAATGAAAAGAGCTGTTGACTTACCAGACACTTTTCATGTCAGCTATATTTCTCCTAAAGTGTTCATCAACAGCGTTCACCTTCTGTCGCTCCCTCAGGACGTCTTAATGGAGCTTTTGGAGGAGTGCGCAGATGGACTGTGGAAAGCCGAGCGTTACGAGCTCATCTCCGACATCTACAAGCTCATAATCCCCATTTATGAGAAGCGCAGGGACTTCGAGGTACAAACTGTTCTCACCAGGAGTTTCTATTTCCTCCCCACAGCAATCATGTCTAATTTACCGCGGAGTGAAGCATTGTGCCTCTTCAAGCCCTTGTGTATGACTTTTTACAGAAACTGGCCCACCTGTATGACACGCTGCACCGCGCATACAGTAAAGTGACAGAGGTCATGCACACAGGGAAGCGGCTGCTTGGCACCTATTTCAGAGTGGCTTTTTTTGGACAGGTGAGTTTAGCTCCACAGCAGCAATAGTACATTATGTCCACAAGGAATACTTACATATAATTACTCAGAGCTATGGTTGTTCTTTGCTCCATACATGTAATAACACTGAAAATTAGAGTCATTTGTGTCACTGGTGTTAGTTAACATGAAGCATGACAGCTGCAAGATGGTGGGGGTTTTTTTTTCCATTATTTTTAATAGCATGACCACATGCAGTCTAACACACCTTTCTGCTTTTTTTTTTTTTTTATTTTCTGAAGGCAGCGGTAAGTTGCGCAGCAGTCTTTGTGTGGTGTTGTTGCTGCTGTAATCCATTGCACTTCTCAATCATAGTCTGCTGCCTCAAATGACTGTAACAATTAGGCAATGCTGCTGCTTTCCGTTTTGAAGGCTGTGTTGCATGGCACTCACTCATTTCTGCTTGTGTGGTGCAAATTTAGTTCATAAGGTTTTAGCATTGGTGTTTTTATAAAAAAAAGAAAAGATTTTATTGGGTGTGGTTGCCTTTCCTTGAGTTCTTCGATAGATATGAAATCCACAGACCATCATAATTTTTTAATCTGTCTTCAAAATGTGATTGCAGT
The DNA here is from genome assembly GCF_963422515.1 of Blennius ocellaris. NCBI lineage: Eukaryota > Metazoa > Chordata > Actinopteri > Blenniiformes > Blenniidae > Blennius > Blennius ocellaris. Next base: position 17,136,575 of record NC_137655.1, on the reverse strand, counting down.
AAGTAGATAGTTTCTAGGTAGTTATGAAATGATAATGGTTTATTTTTGTGTTGTCCACACCCTTGTAGCAGTACCAGTTTACTGACTCAGAGGCTGAGGTAAATCCATGTGAAAGCCAACATTTCAGTTGGGGTTGCAGTGATGTTTTAGATTGTTGTGCTTTTTTTTTCTTTTTCTTTTCTTTTTTTTCTTTCTTTTTTTATTGCTAATGCAGTCAGTGCTATTTAATCACCTGTCTCTTAGCCCTTTAACTCCTCCTCTACTCCAGCCTTAGTGTTGTGCTAATTATCGTTAGAAACCCTTGAAGGCTTAGAGCAGGATTCATCTCTCACTGGGTAAAAATGCATGACCTCACCCATCTGTATATGGGACTTTTTTCTTTCTTTTTTTTAACCATTCCCAAACAACATAAATAACCAGTATAAGTGCCTAACTGCCAGTGAAATCCTTGCACCCACCACCATCCTTTGGTCTAATTCACATTAAAGAACTAACACTAGTGATTGCAGTGTTTTGTCACTAAAACAGTAGATAGAGGGTTGTGCATTATGGAGTCTGCCAAACAGTTCCGCCCAGAGCGGCTTCAACAAATATTTGGATTTGATCAGACTCCCATTCACAACTCACGTGTGGTTTGATGTGACACTGCTTAGTTTTTGAAACACTAGTATATAAAAACGTAGTTTGTTTTTAATTATCGTGATAATTGGAATTGTTTTACTTTTTTAGGGCTTCTTCGAGGACGAAGATGGTAAGGAATACATCTACAAAGAACCCAAATTCACTCCTTTGTCAGAGATATCGCAGAGGCTCCTTAAGCTCTACTCCGACAAATTTGGACAGGAGAATGTGAAGATGATTCAGGACTCGGGTCGGGTGAGACTTCGCCCATTCAATTTAATCTAAACGAAACCGACCCAAACATTTTTTTTTTTTTTTTTTTTAAACAATGTGATATCTTGTGATTTCATATATTCTGCAGATTAATCCCAAAGACCTGGACTCCAAGTACGCATACATCCAAGTGACCCATGTGACTCCGTATCTGGAGGAGAAGGAGCTGTCTGACAGGAAGACAGACTTTGAAAAGAGCCACAACATTCGGCGATTTGTGTTTGAAATGCCGTTTACCATATCAGGCAAAAAGCAAGGTGGTGTGGAGGAGCAGTGCAAACGCAGGACCATACTAACAAGTGCGTGACTCTATTTACAGTGGCATCTCCAGAAATTACAATGTCATTAAACTGTGAATTAGTCTGTCGGTTATTTCTGTGCTCACAACATAGAAAGTTTGGACAATATGTGATCAAAATAGCATCTTTTCAGATACATTAATTTTGACTTATTTTCTGTTTGTTGAGGATACATTATATAGAAACTCATTAGATTTGATAAGATTTCATTTTTCCATTGTGTTATCTTTTGAGATGCACCTCAACATGCGTGTTTTATAAAAGTCGAAGAATAACTTTGAGAGATTTTTTTTTATCATTGCTTTTGTAAACTGTCAAACAAATGCAATGGTTTTCTGTTGATTTATGATTTGGAGTGTTTCGTTATGTCTCTCTGCCTGGTAACCAACCTTTCATCTGAACTTTAAGATAAACAAACTCCTTATCAGGCTTCCAAAGATAAACTTAATCATGTAATGTGTTCCTGCTGTCGATCCACATCATGACTTGCATCAGTTGTTCTTGAATAATTCAAAAAGTGAAATACATTTTCCAATTCTCTGCCAAACTGTCAGTTCGCTGCTGTTTTCTGATCACTGGGATATAAGAGCTCAAGCCTCATGTGAACCCGAGGCTGTTAAATCAGTTGTTTGCGTGTAACATCACTAAGCAGAAAGTGCACAAAACGTAAGGTCGAGATTAAATCCTGAAGGTGTCAGCTGTTTGTCGCCAGCGTTTCCTAATCCTAATCAACGTTATATTGTTTTATGGTGCAAAAGATCCAAAAGGGCAAGTGTGCCTTCTTATCTTTATTATGTGGGAGCTTTCATAGACACATGAGCAGATAATGAGCTGTAAAAGTGAGGGCCACACATGCATCAGGTTGCTCACCCCTCTAATTGCTGCGTTTCTCGATTGCAGCGACACATTGTTTTCCCTACGTCAAGAAGCGCATCCCTGTGATGTACCAGCACCACACTGACCTCAGCCCCATTGAGGTGGCCATCGATGAGATGAGCAAAAAGGTGGCAGAGATCAAACAGCTCTGCTCCTCCAGTGAGGTGGACATGATCCGTCTGCAGCTCAAACTGCAAGGCAGCATCAGTGTTCAGGTGCAACACACACGCACACATGCACATACGCACGAACCTCATCCTGTAAACGGTAATGGAAAATAGAACATCTCCTCACAGGTCAATGCAGGGCCGCTTGCATATGCCAGAGCTTTTCTGGATGATGCCAGTGCCAAGAAGTATCCAGATAATAAGGTCAAACAGCTGAAAGAGGTTTTCAGGTGAGAATAGAAATGTGCATGTGTGCATGCAGAGACCGATACGACTGCACCATTTGAAGTATTTTCCCCATAACACTACTTTTGTTGGCAGGCATTTTGTGGAAGCATGTGGTCACGGCTTGGGCATCAACGAGCGACTGATCAAAGAGGACCAGCAGGAGTACCACGATGAGATGAAAGCCAACTACAGAGACCTGGCCAGAGAGCTGTCCATCATCATGCATGAGCAGGTAAACACAGTACTGGTCTGGCTCCTGGCTCTCAAGCGTCACTGTAATTAACTTTGAGCATTTCTATTGTCGCAGCTCTCAAACAGTTCACAGACAGCAAAGCAAACACATCTATCTTCAATCCTATATGTCTGATTCAAATTATAATTCCCTCTTTTATAACTTAATTTCCTGTTTTTTTTCCTTTGTGCTGACATGAACAGGTCTGATGGTAATTCAAAGAGCATTAGTGTGCAATAAAGACAGTGATGTTAATTGTTGGTCCAGCCAGATAACTACAGTGGATTCCATGATTTAATTATTTGTGACAAACATTTGAAAAAAAACCACCTTATTTCCTATTATATCATGTTGCACTTGATACAATATGAGGAAAAACAATGCAAAAAAATAATAATTTAAGCGAAAACAAAATTAGCTCCTAAAGCAGAGATTCAGTTCTCAGCTTGAACAAAAATCTATATTGGTGCAATAAATAGGAAATAACTTCAAATATGTTCACACATTAATACTCTGGGTTTAGTGGCAGGCAAATGTCATTAGAAAGGAATCTGCTCATTATATGTTCTAGTAGTTTTACTCATCAAACCAAGAAGTTGATTTAAAAAACATCCTATCACAATCTGATAGTATTAAAGTATTAAAAAAAAAATTTTGTAGGTCATCTTAAAAGACATTTAGAATGCTTTTGTTCATATGATCTGATATTAACTGATCCCAGACTCCAAACTCCAAACCACGTTCTCATTATGGCAACTGGTTAGACCAACAATCACTTTTTGACTCACTTCTTCTGGCTTGCTGGCTTTTTTTCCCCCCTGCATGAGTATCATATGTATGTATGCATGCACGTACGCTTTTGTTTGTGTATGATCAGTACAGTGTGTATGTACATGCATTGGATTGTGAGTGCTGTAAAAAAATTGTAATATCCGTGCACGCATACATGTACACTTTTGTGTAACTGTTGGCGTTATGTGGGCTGGTTGTGTTTTGTTTGATTTTTTTTTCTTGTATTATTATCCATATGCTTAGAAGCTTTTTTTTAACACAAATTCTTTGCAAGAAATAAAAAAAACAGCTTGAAGAGACGGAACAAGAGGAAACTAGCTGCACCTCAATGACCACATAGACGAACAATGTGTTGTGGTTATGTGGGATTAGGTTCTCCATTACGCTCAGTTGCCTTGGATTGTTATATTTAGCATTTTTCGGCGTTGATTCGGCTTTTAGTTGTGTAAAAGCCATCTCTCTCCTGACCCCCACTCTCTTTCTTCCAGATCAGTCCCGTGGAAGATGGCATGAAGAGCATCCTTCCCGACTCTCTTCACATCTTTAACGCCATTAGCGGCACCCCCACCAGTGCCACCATCCAGGGCATCCCCAGCTCTTCCTCGGTGGTGTGACGCTCACGTGGGTTCGCCTTGGTCTCAGAGCAGCCCATATATCCGCCAGCCAGCGAAGCCATTTTTTGAAGCTAACCCTGCGTCTCTTGAGATATCTTCAAGGGAAACCGATGGAAACAGGGAATCTGTCTTTCTTTTTTTTTGCAGTCTTACTCCCTCAGTCAACCATAAACAAGGCACTGGACCTTTTCACTATTTACACGGGACATGGGGCCTGTGAGGGTTGAATTTCATGGGTCAGCATTGCGGTGAAGCACGAGACTTGAAAAGCACGAAGAGCGGCCGCGCTACAGAGAAAACAGGACTTTGTTCCTGCTTTATGGACAAAAGTCGTGTTTGACGATGCCCCTTCTTCACCCGTTTCTACCTGAAAAGAACTGAGCAGTGTTTTCCTGTGGAGACATTCCTGTTGGGATTTGTAATTATGCATGTCATTACAACCAACCTTCAGCCTCCCCTCTTTTGTTCATTTTGATAATGTTTCACATTGTGTTTTCTATGTACAGTATTCCACTTTTATAAGCCACTGTATTGATGTCTTGATGAACAGTATATGCTGCATACATTGACACTCCTCTCTCTGTACATGAGGTTATATTTCTACAATAATGCGTTTTTGCAAAAGGGCCACTTACATTCAACCTTAAATCACTTCAATGTCTTAGAATGGGAGAGTTTTTTATATATATATTTAAAGCCATTGCACACAAAAATATATTCCAAGTTGTTTATTAGTGTATATATATATAAAAAAAAAAAAGAAAAAAAAAAAGGAGTGTGTGCAATATTTGCAGTAAGTATCTTGCTGTGTGGGGCTCATACACTGTAAAGATTATGTTCACCTTCTTGCCAAAGCGATGGGGTGTGGAAAAAAACACTATGCCCTCAGTGGACAAAATATGAAGCTTTTACCATTTTGTGTTCATTGAAATGTTAAAGTTTTTTTTTTTTTAAATGTCTTGTATTTGGACAGCAATGTTTTTTTAATCTTTTATTTAACACAAAAGTCACTGTTCTGCTGTAAACAAAGATGTTACCTAATGCTTATCTTTTAAATAAAATATACTCATTTTTCTGCACTTGTACTCGTGTGTCTTTATGTTTTTTTTTGTGGTATGTTATTGTGACATTTGCATCACCTGTGGTGACCTTGGGAACATGCTGAACTCCCTATCTCCTGTATCTCATGCTCCCACCCATAATAAATACAGCACAGTCAGTCAGCATTGTGACGGACAGATCAAAGACTAATACGAGCAGCATTGTGCCTCCTTTTACACTCCCACTAGTGAACGGAGATACATTATCGACTGTTCCCTCTGGGAAACTCAGAGGAATATCACGCTGCGACAGACAGCAACACACATTGAGTCGTTATGGCAGGTGAGACTGCAAACAACTTTATTTACAGCACGTTTGTAAATGTTTTTATGTTACAAACTGATGCTCTGGGAGGAAAATGTTTGGGAAAAAATACAACATAGAGAGGGTGTTGTATTGTTTCCCCTTTTTTTTTGTACTGTTTATTTAAATTAGTGTTACTTTGCGTGCAGATAACGAGTATCCAAAGAAGGAGAGGAAAAGCAGAGGAAAGGTGAAGTAGAGTTTTTGTTATTATTATTATTTCCAATATACGTAACTACAGATTATAAATCACTGCATCAGGCATGTTTACATGCAGTGTCCTTTCATGTCGCTAGTTTTTCTAAATTGCAGACACATACATTTGTCCTTTTTTGGGGTTTAATTAGTAGCATTGAATTTCTAAAATCATTTTAAATGGCAGAACATTTGAAATGTCAACTATTTAAACCAATTTACCCGAGAGTATTGTGCCATAATGGCTAACTCGCCTCTATTAATGCACTATAATTATTTTCTCTTTGCATACTTCTGTTTCCAGTCTGTGTTTTTTTTCTTTTGTGAAATATCTGAATGCAATGCCTCCATTTGTAGAAGTACATTCATTATGTGGGATTTAGCATTTTTGTCAACAAAAGGTTTTCAACAACACATGGAGACTTAATTAATCTTGTAATTTTCCTGAAATCAGAGCATAGAGGTTTGTGGTTACCCTCTAAGCATCTTCTTCATCGTTGTGAATGAGTTCTGCGAGAGGTTCTCCTACTATGGAATGCGAGGTGAGAATTTCTCATTTTTTCCCCCTTAAATCACAACCTAAATCTTAATGGCGATGTCAATAAATCATAGAGATTTTGGCCTACGCTCGTTTCTCTAACCTTAACTCGGCACTTGTTCAAAAATTTCAACAGTTCTTTGTTGAAATTTAACCAAATTGAATCTTAGGGAACCAATGTATCATGCACAAAATGAACAAACAGTCCCAATTTGTAAAAGTTGTAAAAAAGAAAATGAATACACTTCTTTCCCTGCTTGTCCACAGCTGTGTTGGTGCTTTACCTTCAGTACTTCTTGCTCTGGGATGAAGACTTCGCTACCTCCATCTACCACGCATTTGTGGCTCTTTGCTACTTGACCCCTATCCTCGGGGCCATTGTGGCTGACTCCTGGCTGGGAAAGTTTAAGTGAGTGTCTGAGTTCAATGCGTAATGTGTCGACGTGCTTTAAGACAAAATATGAATGCGACTCATGAGGAATGATTTAATTATCTTTGGCTCAGAACTCTAAATGCTCAATCTGTTGAACTGTTTATTTTCAATAGTAAAGGTTCAAGGATCTACCTTCACTCATCTCTTTTCATATTCCTCTCAAAGGACGATCATCTACTTGTCCATTGTCTATGCGATTGGCCAGGTTGCCATGGCCGTGAGTGCGATCCATGACATCACTGACACGAACAGAGACGGGAAACCAGACGACTTGACCTTTCACATGTAGCGTTTTTTTTTTTTCTATTCTCAAATGTACAAGATGTGGTCACATACATTGTGCCAGTGCCCTTTGCTCATACTTAAGTCTTTTCCTCATGTTCAGCGCCATGGCCATGGTCGGCCTTTGTCTCATCGCTCTCGGGACTGGTGGCATCAAACCTTGCGTATCCGCTTTTGGTGGAGACCAATTCCGTGAGCACCAGGTTAGAAAGTCACTTTTGATCAGTCCTAACCTTTGGCTTCTTCCGGTATTTATTAACATTTGCTATTCGACATTAAACATGAAATTGCAAGGTATTCACAGTTTTATTTTATTATTCTATTGCATGTACATAATTACTCTTATCTTTACAGTCTGTTTCATTCCGTATTTTTATCCATTATCTATCAATTACCATAGTGTTTTTGATTGTAACCAGACAACGTTTTACGACATGATGTTGTCACAGTGACAGTAATGTTGGTAATAAACTGCTGTTTGTCATTTTCAAAATCTAAAAAAATTTATTTCGAGTTTTAAACTGCAACTTCAAGACTTCTGTGGCTGTTCAGTACAGGTTTACACTCTGGAAAATGTAATTGTTGAATGAGGATTGGAAAGAACTCAATATATCAAGCTTTTATAGCCCTTCTACAGCCCCACCCCATTATCTCAGTTTATTGCTTGACGACTATAATTTTTTTTCATACCCTGAAGTCTCTGCAAATGGCCAAAAGTGCAGTGATAATAAATAAAAGTTACCATAGTTCACGATATGGGGAAATGGATGTTCTCTCAGGATTACAAATCCGAGCCTCCTGGTGGAGCTAAAGAGATGAGGGCGTGACCCAGTGTCAAAATGAGATTTGCACATGTCAAGTAAACCAACCACAATTACAATTATTTTTAATAGCTGGAGCAGACTTGGTAAATTGCCGTCTGATTTTATTCCTGTTGTCTGTTTATGAGTGTCTGTGTATTCACCAGTATTTGGCTTCACTGTCATAATTCTACAAACTCGAGATTGTAAAAGGGGTCAACTACTTTTCTTGAAGATAATATTATGCGACTCAAAAGAAAAGCGGTTGTGACACAACAACCAACTTCAGGCATAATATTAATGATGCAAATGTTGCTAATTTTACATGTAGTAAGGTTCTGCGTGTTAGAGCACACAAACACTGTGCCCCATAAGTATTTACATGCTGATCTTCCCTTGCAGGAAAAGCAAAGGAGTACTTTCTTCTCCGTGTTCTACCTCTGCATCAATGGTGGAAGTCTTCTGTCGACCATAATCACTCCACTCCTCAGAGGTAGATAATAATTAATTTAATAATCGTCCTTTATTGATCATCCTTTATTAATTCTAGATATGAAATTTCATGAAGGACATTTCTTCAAACATGCCACAGACACTAAAAAAAACAACATTATTTGTTCATTATATATTTGCAGCTCAGGAGTGTGGCATCCACACCCAGCAGAAGTGCTACGCTCTGGCCTTCGGTGTCCCTGCTGCACTAATGGTGCTTTCACTTGGTATGTGTGAGCAATTTGGAGAGTTCTTCCACCGATCAAGCTGAAATACTTACGATTTGAGGTGTTCCTTTGACAGTGGTGTTTGTTGCTGGGAGTGGCATGTACCACAAAGCTAAGCCACAAGGAAACATCATGCTGGATGTGTGTAAATGTGTTGGGGTAAGTCAGCCTTTTCTGAATAAATGTATGGTGACAACAGTGACACCGACTGCTTCTAAAAAAAAAAACATGTCTTCCTCACCGTGCTCTTGTCTCTCAGTTTGCCATTAAAAACCGCTACAGGCACAGAAGCAAACAGTTCCCAAAGAGGCAGCACTGGATGGACTGGGCAGAGGAGAAATATGATGTGAGGAGGGTTTTTGGGGGGTTTTTTTCTCGTGTGTTGGTAATTTAAGAATCAATATACTTCCTCAGTTGAATAACACCTGTTTGGTCTCTGTCTACCTCGGCTATAGAAACTACTTATTGCTCAAATCAAGATGGTGCTGAAGGTTTTGTTCCTATACATCCCACTGCCGATGTTCTGGACCCTGTTCGACCAAAAGGTATCTTAAAGTGTGCTTTCTTCTTGAAAGGCTCCTTCGCTTGTTGTTTGTGTTCACCGTGATAAGATTTTGCTTGTTCAATAAAGGGCTCAAGATGGACCTTTCAGGCCACCAGAATGGATGGAGATTTTGTAAGTGGCCATTTGAAACCCCAGTTATGAACAGTCCTGTAACTGAGGAGAGCTGTGTTTTCATGATGTCACATGTCTTTATGTCCGCAGGGTCTTTTGGTCATCCAGCCTGAGCAGATGCAGGTAAAATTCTCACAATTCTGATTTCTCATTCAGCACTCATGAACTGTATTTTATTTGAGTTACTTACAGATACGTTTATGTTTTCAACAGACCGTCAACCCAATCCTGATCTTGACTTTGGTGCCTATTATGGACAGTGTAATATACCCTCTTATCAAAAAGTGTGGACTGAACTTTACGTAAGTGCCATAACCCTCCAGTGGGATCTTTATCCGTTAATCCTTCATTCTATTGATAAATCATTTGACAGGGTTTATTGACAAACACCCACTTTGACACCTGAGTTTATTGAGAAATTTGTATCAATTACTTTTAGAAAGATTTACTTTTTAGGATTGTTTGGACTGAAACAGCTTTCCTGGTTTGAATGAAATCATATATTGAGACGGCAAGAGAAGATGTTTTGATGGAGGTCAAATTTCATCGACATGAACGCACTATAGATAACAGGTGGAGACAAGATTCAGTTGAATATGTTATTGTGTGTAATTGTAATTGTCTCACAACCTCTTTGAGAGTCCTCCTGCACTAAGGACACCCTGGTTCAGTCTAATTCCAACATATTAAAATATACGAAATGTTACAGACTTCAGTAGTGCTTGTATATTTCTGCACAATCCAAACTGAATTGAAAATTTACACCTCAACTATAAAAATGCTTTTAAAAAGACTTGATAAAATGCTGTTTCTTTGTTCAACAGCCCTCTGAAACGAATGACAGTGGGCATGCTGCTGGCAGCTACAGCCTTCGTCTGCGCTGCTTTGGTGCAGATTGAAATTGATGTAAGTATATAAAATATATTGTCCGTCTCATTTTATATTCTGAAAAATATGGAGTAGTTAAATATCTCAAATGTACGGTCATGGCTGACATAAAATGTGTATATTCACGCAAGTATAACAACTCCACTTTCTGTGTTTTACTCACCTTCAGAAAACATTGCCCGTATTCCCATCGTCCTCTGAAAGTCAGCTAAAAATCCTCAACATGGGCAATAATTCAGTCTCAGTTAGTTTACCGAACAATGAACCTTTCACTCTCGCTGCAGCTCAGGTAAGTCATCTTATTAAAATGGCCAAACTTGAGATCTTTAAAACCATGAAGGAAAATATTCCATGCAGTTCAAAATACCAACATTTCATTCATAATTCCAGCAGAAATATTTCTTATGGTTTTTTTGTTTTCTTTGTTTGTTTTTTATTTGCAGGCCAGTGATACATATTTCACATTTGACACAGAACAAATCAATGTTTCAGTAGGCAGTCCAGCTGTGAACAAAAGTGTTCAGCTGGCCAAAGGAGAGAGACAAACACTTCTTATTCCAGGGATGATTAATAACAACTGGCTGCAGGTAAGTTACAGAAGCACTATGTTGAAAGTGAAGAAATGCAAAAAATCCAAAGACTTGAATTAATTAACAGCCACTTTCTTTATCCTCAGATTATTGATTTAGATTCTAAACCAGGGGATGGAAAGAGTGCCATTCGGTAGGTTTAATGACAAATTATAAATTTTATCAGAACAACTACTTCATCATCAATGAATATTGAGTAATTGTTATTTTTAGGGTATTGTTCTCATCTTCATAAAGTGCAAATCCAAAAGAATAGATATGTATTTGCAGTTGTTGAATTGAATGTGTTCATCAGCTTTACACACTATCTATAACATTGTGGCTGTAATGTTTTTATATAATTTGTAACAATTTCAGATTCATAAATGGACAAAGTACCGGCGTGAACGTGTCTTCTCCTGAAGCTAGTTTTGGAGTGATTAAGCCAGCTCATGTTTCCAACTACTCCCTGGTAGAAAATGGAAGGCAAGTGAAGACAGTTTGTCCATTTTGACTGCTAAAGTGTTCAAATGTGTTAGAATAACACTAACCCTAACCCTTACCTTTTATATTCTTGTTTCAATTGTAGGATTACGTTCAACTTGAACAACAATGTACAGACATGTCAATACAGCAAGAGCTTTGGATATGGAAGTTCTTATACATTGTTCATACCAAATGATTTAGTCATTGGACCAGATGTAAGTTCCACACATGATTTTCAACAAATATGTGCAATGAGTAGGACTCTGTATGTAGTCTAAGATGTGTTTAGGGACTCTGTTTCGCAGAGAAATTAATATTTTATATTAGTCTACATCTGCTTCAGACAAGTTAGCATCATGGGAAGCTGCAGCCGACTCTTCTGAGCAAACACTGGATAAGACAGGCTGGGGCAGAGCTGTAGTGCTCACTGGGGGGGCTTTATATTTATACTGATCTCGAAACAATTAAACATGTGACCTCTGAGAAGCAGCATAATCATATTTTGCTGTTTGTGTTGTATGTGACCACAGCCATACTACCGGCTGCTATTAACTTGAGTCAAAACATTATATAATAAGAAAATTGCTGGTGTTTTGATTAACGCTGTCACCTCACTGCGATTCGGAGCCTGACTAGGTTGAGTTTGCAGGTTCTACCTATGTGTATGAGTTAATAAAAAGCAATGCAAACACAATGAGGCTATGCAAACATCACCAAGTTGAACTGGGGTACTTTCACTGTAATGAGAAGGCGCTAACCACGGCACCAAGATCCCCCCCTACAAAAGCTGGGGACCACTACTTCACTATATCATATGTATGATATATTCTAATGCCATTATTGCCCCAATAGCACTCAAAGCCATTAATTAATACTATTTTGATCTCCAACTTAAGTATAGGATATATACATTTGGATTTTCAAAGAACAGTGGTTGTTAGCAATAGGAGACAGGGGAGTGTCATGCTGATCAGCTGTTTCAAAAGAGTTAAATGTTTCATTTTGAAACTGTTATTTCACATGAGAAATATGATACTTGCAGTGTGACATTTGAATGTAAAATATCAACTTTCTTGAGAATCCCTGTGGATGAAAATAATTTTTTTGGTTTATTTTCTGATTGTTTCCAGTGTCAGGAGTCTATCACTGTGATAGAAGACGTAGCACCCAACTCGGTGACTATGGCCCTTCAGATCCCACAGTACTTCTTCATAACTGCTGGTGAAGTGATGTTTTCGGTGACTGGTTTGGAGTTCTCTTATTCACAGGTAAAATTTCCAGGGGAACAAAATTAGAGTCAATAATTTACTGTATTTAACTTATATATTCAAACCTATAGAAAGTAAATTGTGTAATAGTCATCTCTGAATGTTTGTTAATCGCTACTTTCAAAATGTAAGTTGTTTTTGTTCTATGTGTTTTCAAGGCACCAAGTAACATGAAAGCAGTGCTGCAGGCAGGCTGGTTGTTGACTGTGGCTGTCGGCAACATCATTGTCCTAATAGTGGCTAAAGTTGCCAAGCTTCCCAAGCAGGTAAGAAAAGTGGAAAAATTAGATGAACATGGTTGCTGTTTGTGAACCCGTTGCATACTCCAATCATGGTGGTATATTGCAAACATATTAAGGCATTAACACCTGGTTTGTCCTTCTGTCTCTCTTCTCCTTTTTAAAGTGGGCCGAGTACATCCTCTTTGCCTCTCTCTTGGTTGCAGTGTGCATCATCTTCTCAATCATGGCATATTTCTACACCTGTATTGACCCGGAAGAAATTGAAGCCCAGTTCAAGAAGACGACTGATGATGATGATGACGATGACGATGATGATGAGAGCAAGCGATGCAACAAAGGGGCTGAAATGGATAAAGGAAATTATAAATCTGATAATGATCAATATAAAAGTGGAAGAGAAACCAAACTGTGAATAGTTCAACAAAAATTCCAAATACAGAAGTATTGTAGTGTGTGTGTGTGTGTGTGTGTGTGTGTGTGTGTGTGTGTGTGTGTGTGTGTGTGTGTGTGTGTGTGTGTGTGTGTGTGTGTGTGAGAGAGAGAGAGAGAGAGAGAGCGAGACAGAGACTCTCCCATAACTGATTATCTGATCTTGTAAGATCACTGAGCCTTTTACGTGTTTTAATACAAACGGCTAATGCTACAAAATGTAAAATGGGTGCACTTTTTTTGTATAAAGTTAAGATTTTATTATATGTAATCGCTGCTCTATGTTTATGTCTAAGTTATATTCAATCAATAAATATAATGAGTTCTTTATGTGTGTTTCTCATTCACCATATCCAGGGACTTTGGTTCAAAATACCTCTGGACAGTGGAAGAGGAAATATTCAGACCTATTTCACGTATGATACAAATACTTAAATAATGAAATATTCCAACAACATGCATGGTGAGAACATGCAAACTTCAGATAGAAAGGCGCAGCCAGTATTTGAATCCATGATCAAACGTCTATATAGTATCTAATTACTTCTTATGTAATTTGATTAATACCATGAAATCATATATATCTATATATCATATAGAACATTAACATATTATGTAGAGTAGTATTTCTGATACTTTGGACATCCCATTGACATTGACACATAAACCAGATACACTCAGACATACACACTGTTTTCACTACCTTCAGTAGACATTTCAACAACATAAATTCATAACATATCATTCTTATCTTTACATGACCTTTACCTAGTTTTTTTGTGTCTCACGCTTATTCAAATATGCACACAATGTGTATAAAATGTAGACATATGCTTGGTATCTCCTATCCAACTCTCTATCCTCGATATCATTATTCCTATTTGGGGGGCCCGACCCATTATTTTTTTGTTTTAAAAATAGATGAGTTAGCATTCAATTCATTCATGTTAAAGAAAAAAACGTTTTTTAAAGTACTGCGTTTAAGTGTTACGTTACAAGTGGATTACTTATTTTAGAAAAGACCACCAAAGAAATTACAATTTAAAAGTTTTAAAATATCACAAAGACATGGGGGTTTTTAACATGTGCATCCTGTGTGCAGAATAGACTGAGAAGAAATAGGAAAGCGTGAGGCTAAACAGAAAGGTGAATCTGTCAAAAAGAAACAGAGGAAGTACAAAGAGATACACAGAATATGGCTTCATGGAAGAAATGGACAAAGTTAGAGCTGCATGCATCTTTTGCTGTGGAAAAAGTCATGCATTAAAGTTAGAAACTGTGCAAGGTGAAGCAAGACCAGTCGTTTTTCCAATAATTGTACATCTTGTGGTGGGGAGGGAGTCGCTTCAGTTGATAACAGTCAAATTTGCAAAGACACAGGTTGTGAATCACTGCTGTCTGTAGCAGGATCTGGGTTCAGGGTCAAAGGTCACCGGAGTCTGTTTTATCTGACTATACTCCTGAGACAGGTTCACTAATCCATCACAGAGTGAACACAGAGACACAGACAGCCGCACACGCTCATGTTCACACTTGTTTAAGGTCACAAGTGAACCTGACGGGATTGTTTTTGGACCGGGTTTATGAATGACAACATGTGCGCGCGCTCCGCTCTCCCCCTCTCTGATTGGTCCTCCGGAAAATGGAAATGACATTAACCAAGATGGCGCCGGACGGCAGAGAAAAGTGATGAGAGTGTAGAACAAAACAAGCGATATAACTCCTCGACGCGGCGCGTTTGTCGACACCCCGCGACTGCTTCGGGCCAGACCGCTGCCGCATCATCGGGAAACTGTCCAGCACGGCCGCAGAGAGCGCGTCGGGCGGCTCAGATTGAGTTATTGAGCGAACTGTTTGCTAAATAGCTGCTAAAGTGGCTAGCGTCGCCACCGTTAGCTAACAGTAACTGCGGAAGGCGAAGTGAGGGGAAGACGGCAGCTCGAAGGAGACGCAGACAAGACAAGCTAAACACTTTTTTCACGATAAAAAACAAAAAACAAGCGACTTCTCGCTTTGGTACGTTCGCTGCCGTTCCAGGGTGTGTCGCAGATTCGCCTACGGAAGGAAAGTAACGAGTTGGGAAAGCAGAAAAGACGATAAAGGCGTCATTTTCTGCTGATCTGACGCCATGGCTCACTCCCCTATTCAGGGTGGACTACCGGGCATTCAGGTAAATAAAAAGACAATTCTGTGCTATTTCTGGGAGGATAAGATCGACTTCGTGTTTGTTTGTCGTTGCTGTGCTCTGAGGTTAACAGTATATAGGTTTATCACCAGGCACACATCAGGTCAGGAAAACTTTTTCCTCTCACTGTAACCTTCCCTTTCCTCTGGTAAGCTGCACCTGTGTGTCGAAGTTCAATGGTCTGACTTTACCCCTCAGAAAACTAGAAATATAACGGGGATTTTAGTTTATATATTTATTGTCTCATCTCTTGCACACGTGTACACTGTCTTCATCCTGCTCAAACTTGCTCTTTCTTTATAAAACTGCACCGACTGCATTTCTTCAAAGTCGACTAGCTTCACGCGACCCGCAGTTCACTTTGGTTTGACGTGACAATGTGGAAATGGTGCGAAATTGTTTCCTCAAGTATTAGACCTGAAGTAATACTCTGGTCGCACTCTGTTTTCAAGTTGGTGATGAATGTTACATGTGTTTTATTCATCCTAACTAGTGGATCTGGTACTCAAGCAAACGGCACAGCTCAACAATTCAGAATCAGGAAGTTGTTTTGATGATCAGTTGATTTGTTTTACCACAACACAATTATTTTTTGATTCTATGCAAATTAGGAACTCTGGTTCAGATCAGAGAAATGTCAGGAAACATGTCTCTCTCTGTGTGGTTGTTTCTCTGCTATCTCGATACCATCAAGAGAGCAGCTGTGAGTTCCCTTGGTTTTGACACTCTTTTATCAGTTCCAGCTAACTTTAGCCGCAGTTTCCATGTTGCAGTGCATTTCTGATCTCTCACCTCGTTGACATTTCCCAAAACAACAGGTTCTCTTGGGTGCAACTCCGCTTTTGTGGGCTTTCAATGATTTACAATTGCATTATTGTACGTAATGCAAACAACTTCTTTGAAGCAGCTGTTGACTGCCTGTGGGGGATAACAGGATGTTATCAGTGGCAGCCTTCTGTAGGTTACCATGCAGTGCAGCTTGTGGTTGGATGGCTGTCAGTGAGCCTCCAACCGGGAGGGTGTGGTGTATGTGGATGACACTGAACTGCACGGTTGTGTTGTGCAGATGGGAGAGCGTCAAACGTACTTTTGGAGCGAGGTTCGGGTCGCTTTAGTTGTGGCATCAAACCTGCTGACTGTGTATATAGCAAGTGCATTCCCATCATGAGGAGTCTGTAGTCACAGTGCTCTTGTTGTTTTTTTTTCCCCCTCCCCAATTGTTTTTCCAAAGGTCGGCTTCCACATTTTAAATTCCACCTGGATGACTGACCACACCAGTGTTATGATAATATTTTGGATGTGTTGTTTCTGCACTGCTTTGATTCTGCACTGTTCTGCCGTTTTTGTCTTTTGCTCTGAAGTCCCTTTGCAATCAAATTCAGCTGCCCCCCTCTGCCTCTTTTTTTTTTTTTTTTTCTCAAAGTGCAGCTGCTCATCTCCCCTTTCATATAGGGTTGACCACCATGCATTAGCACTTTTACAGGAAACTATTCTCTGGAGGGGTTGTAAAGCAATAAACTGTGTGAACCAATAAAGCTTCATCTTATAGCGAGTCCACCTTGTGAATTAGGCACCAGATTTAAATTCATTACAATTTTGGATAAAGCTTTTGCAAAAAAAACAACAACTTTTTGGCGTGCATTAACGTCACACGGTGCATATTTAATTAAAATGTTTTTCAAATCTTGTACATTACTTTTGTGTTTGAAATTATGACACTGCGAATGTTCCTCTTTCGCAGTTTGGATTAATGGTTGCTGTGTATGAAGGAAAAATTGAACTGGCCATCATGAAGACCATTAATGGTCCTGGTGTTCCAGAGGGAAATAAACCATTTAGCTCATTCAATAATTTAGGGTGTAGTCCTTCAGATTCTGTTGAGCCTTTACGGTGGGGGTCATTAGGCTTCAGTCAGGTCTCGTGTTGAAAGTGTTACTCAAAGCCACTGGTTTGACCTGAGCATGTTTAAAAAAAAATATTAAAAAAAAGCACATGGAGGTCACTGTCTGTTGGTTTTGCATTCAACAGTCACATTATTTTTCACATGATGCATAGAATGTATTGTTTTGGTGTTTGTTTCATAAAGTATTTGTTTTATTTCCTACAACTAAACGTTGTTTCAAGTATTTTGAGTATTCCAGCCAATCGCAGTGTGTTATCAGAGATCAGTTGGCTTTACAATGAGTACATTAAAAACAATGTGTATTGTGAATTTAGCAGTGTAAACTTTCTACCTACTGCCATTTGTTCACGCAGTATTGTAGGAGTGATTCCTTTCGAAGGTTTTGACACTCAAGGGAGGCGATTAGTGAAGTTTTGTAATACATGAACCATGATGTGTTCTTTTGACTAAAGCCTTCAGAATATGATTTTAGCAATGGTATTCATGGCTCGTGTTGTTTATTACGTGACATGGATTTCAAAACCTTGACTCTATGATGAATGCAGCCATTTTTCCATTACCATTCATGTGAAGGGGGAAACTTTGACATGTAAAAAATAGCACTACTACTGAGGGCTGACACAAGTTTACATGAGTTGTACTCAATAAGAATTCTCTCTTGATTGATAAGATTTTTTTTTTTTTTAACTCAATTTTGTATGAGCTACTGTTGCTCCCTGTCACTTTTTCCTCAGAGTCTTTCCCTACAGACTTTGTCTGGAAGTCATGATTACATTTTTCTAGATTTTGGGCACAGTATGTCAGTAAATAAAATCTATACTTTTTTATTAACCGCAAGATGCTAGACTCGACCAATAATGTAATAATAGTCAAGAATTTGAAAAATGTGGCCATTTTAGATATAATAAAGCCAATAATGGCAGTAATTTTCATTTCTCAGTGACACCCGGAGGGCCGGTCTAGCAGAGCTAAAATGGCCTTTTGATTCCCGGGTCTGTTATCAAGCTCGATGGGAAATGAAGAGGTGGACTTGCGTTACGATTCCCCGGGATCCTAAAAACATTTGTTTTGATGTTGCTCTGGTGTTTCCTTGTATTGTTATTTTTGCTGCATTTGCATTAGTTGCCAGTAACTGCAGCTTTCGGCAGTGGTCACACTACAGTGTGGTGAGGCAGCAGACTTGAAACCTGTGAAGCTGTGAAACTATGATCTCGGGCCGTCTGTGCTCACCTGACTGTGGCGAAAGCTCTCCATGAAGCCGTCTCGCTGATCGAGTTAAGATGGCTGTTTTGGGGCCAAGAGACACTGTCTGGACGGGTTGTCGTTTGTATAAAAATTCTACGGTTGCTTTCAAGCAACAAGACAGTAGGACAGAAGAGTGTTGATTGTCTGGACAAGATGAGGAGGGAAAGTCCAGTAAAAAGAGTTCAGTAAGAAATGTCTCCATGGAGATTTCATATTTAAAATTTCACAGTCACAAAGCACTTTGTACAATGTTAATAGAGGTGTGGGAAGCTTGTCATTGAGTCATGTTGACTTATAAGTGATTTTTCACAATTCCTTGAATACACTTGGTGCTCAACGAATGATATTTGGAAAAATAACGATGACACACAATATTTATTTCAACAATAATACTTGATATATTACATCTTGTTCTCTAACATTCCTTTTTTCACCATGTGTTTTCATTTGAAGTATATTTGTGCCTTTAGCTGTTTGTTTGTTTTTTTCATTTTACTCATGATGCACTTCTCTCTCTTTCTTGATTTGTCTTGTTCTCAGAATCTCCGAGCCGACCCGGAGGAACTTTACACGAAGCTGGAGAGGATAGGCAAAGGTTCTTTCGGGGAGGTCTACAAAGGCATCGACAATCAGAATCAGAAAGTTGTTGCCATTAAAATTATTGATCTGGAGGAAGCCGAGGATGAAATAGAAGACATTCAGCAGGAGATCACGGTCCTCAGCCAGTGTGACAGTCCGTTTATCACCAAGTATTTTGGATCCTATCTCAAGGTAAGCTTTGGCATTTCATTTAGTCAATTGTTAGAGAAACATGGTTGACGTGACGGGTACAATCAGTATGTGTGTTTTTGCATGCAAGTGTAGACAATGTAGGGCACTAAATAATGCAAATGTGCAATGTAGCAGCCATTGTCTGTGTTGTATAGCACAGCCTGGTGTGACTAGACATATGGTGGCATGGTTGAATACATTGTTGGCTCTTTATAGTACATTTTGTTTTCGCTTTGCTAAGAAAATGCACTGAAAATACACTATTGTCAGGTCAAAAGGCCACCTCGGTGTTTCCGTTTAATGATTAATTGATAATGTCAATATTCTAGAATACTTCGCTTTCAAAGCAGTTCAGAATGAGTCTTCGAGGTGAATGCCTTCACATTTACGTGATGCTACAACGGAGGAATTGTAAAGATTGGCGTTAAATCGTAGATATGCATAAACCAAAGTGAGTCCTTTGCGACTGATAATTTCATGTTGATGCGATGGAGCTGAAAGAGAGAGAGAAGGTCCTCAGGCCATGCTGCCCACAAGCAGGGCAAATTGACATGCATGTGGTTGTGTGTAATGTGTGTCAGCCAAAAGTGATACTGTTATGACGGCGCTACTCATTTAGCAACGCGGCTGCTTGCAGGAAGTCTTAAGTGGTCCCTAATAAAGCACCTAAAATTCATTGTGAACATAAAGATGAGTGCTGCCTGTAGACGAACGCAGAGCTCTTGAGCTGCTGGCTTTGCTCACGTGCTGCTAAACTCTGTGCCTTCAGCGCAGAGCTCGACGATTCTGAACCATCACTTCTGCCGCTGGGCCGACAGAAAAAGCTGCCAGCATGTACGAGTGGACTTTTACCAAATGGGGTGCTGGAACAGAACAAACAACCTGCAAAAGCTGAAATGAAGACAGCTGTGGGTTTTTTTTTTGAGTGTGCAGTGCCCTTCAGGAGTGCACAGGGAGTTTTACTCGCGGGTAAAAAGGAAAGCTAAAGATACAGTGAAAAGGGCACTGGCTCCAAAAACCATTTACGAAAAGAAAAGAAATACTTTTTTGGGATTCACGACAGTTTCAAACAGATGTGATGCACATGCTTGTCAAAACAATAGTGGCATTTTCTTCTCAGGATGTGTAAACAGACGGGTTGTTTTGACTTGTTCATTTTGATTGATAAAACTCAACAACAGCAATAAAACAACTTGTTGATCTCTGGATTTTGCTGGTTTTTGTGATCGTAACTCGGCAAAAATATATCCGATCGTCCTGAAAAAATAGTTGTCGTGCATATGAAGTGCCAATAAATCAACAGTGTGTTTATTTCTGACACAGTTGTGGTGACTAGTCCTCTCTACTGTTGTTTGTTTAAATGCTACTTAACTAAGCCGATTTACTTTTCAGGGTACAAAATTATGGATCATCATGGAGTACTTGGGTGGAGGATCAGCTCTCGATCTGGTAAGTCGATCCCAAACACAACTTTTCTTGATCTTCAGACTTGACCGTTTGTGGATCAGCGGAACAGCTTCGTAATCTGATGATAGAATTATAGAAACAGTTCAAGCCTTAAATGAAGAGTTTGATTCGCCCTTATAGTTGGAACCAGGCTTCCTGGATGAGACGCAGATTGCCACAATCCTGAGGGAAATCCTGAAAGGGCTCGAGTATCTGCACTCCGAGAAGAAAATACACCGAGATATCAAAGGTAATTCAGCTCCACACCAATTACGGCGTTGTTTTCCCAACAGTTGTGTCATCTGGACAACATGTTTCTCATCATCTGGATGAAAAGAAAATTCCAGTTGGGCTTTATTGTGATTTGCATCAGTATATACATGGAAGGTTTTTGTAAGTAAAAAAAATTCCACTCAAATCAGGTTTTTTTTTTTTTTTTTTGTAAACATTTTACATACTTGTCCAGATCCTGTGCAGCTCTGTAATTTTCATAATAAAAGCACAGAGGGCAGGTTTGGGGAGCCACCTTTTCTCTCTTAATCTTTTCCAATTCCTGTCAAATAGCCAGTTCTACCAATAAAACACTGAACGATCCTTTAAAAACACGCAGTTTTGTCATTTAATTTCTCCTCCCGCTGCTTCCAGCTGCCAACGTGCTGCTGTCCGAACAAGGCGACGTGAAGCTCGCAGACTTTGGAGTGGCGGGCCAGTTGACCGACACGCAGATAAAGAGGAACACGTTTGTTGGAACGCCCTTCTGGATGGCACCCGAAGTCATAAAACAGTCCGCCTACGACTCAAAGGTCGGCATCTACTTTCATTTTGCTCTGTCACACACAGCCGCGATCTCGCACGGCCGTTCGAGAAAGTTCTGTTCAACACGTTCAAGAGCAATTCCCAGCTGCTGGTTGTTGGATTTTTTTTTTAAGTCGAGCAGTGTGGCGACCAGTGTGTTAGACCTGGCGGCACCTCGTGGGTCCGTTGTTGAAAGTCGCTCAGTGAAAGCGCCCTGTTGTAACCCTGAAGTGTGTGAGAGAACCTGCGGTGACCATGAACCTCCTGACGGGGGCTTTTTCAGCCGTGGTTTGGCGAATCCGTTTTAAAGGAGGTTTCTTTGGTCATAAAAAATTATAAATAACTAGTGGTGACTATATGCCGGTAAACACAGTTTTCAAAACAATCTTCTGTTTGTGCTAAAAGAATTCAAAACTCTGTGGAAACATGAATAATGACGGGTGTTTCCAGGACTGCAGGTTGGAGTGTGTGTCAGCAGAGCTCCGTTACATCAAAGCTTTCATAGTAACGTGAACGATGAACGAGTGCAGGCGGACTGTGTTGTATTAAAAAAGCAATTGTGAAAGTGAAATTTTAATTTGTTGTTAATCTTAAATCATTTTTGTCTTGCGCTGCACATTCCATAAATGTGGCTTCCTCGTGGCGGAAACGGCTCGGTGCATATTTTTGGAGAACGCACCTCATGAGTCGGTGTCACCACAGCCTCTGTGTCACACTCTTCTGTTTGCTTCCTCAAATACACCCAGCTGCTTTACTCGGCCGGTTTAAACATCATTTAAGTGCTTTTTTTTTTGTTGTTGTTTTTTTTTAAACTGGAGTGTGCAAGAGGCCGCTCTCTCACTGAGGAGGTGTTTTGTTCCACGTCTTTGTTTTCCAGGCGGACATCTGGTCACTGGGAATAACGGCGATAGAACTGGCGAAAGGGGAGCCGCCGCACTCTGAGCTTCATCCCATGAAGGTCTTATTTCTCATCCCAAAGAACAATCCGCCAACACTGGAAGGAACCTACAGTAAACCGCTAAAAGAATTTGTCGAAGCCTGTCTAAATAAGGAGCCTAGCTTTGTAAGTTCCCGATAACCTCGGCGTTGACGTGTTCGCTTTCACGTCACCTTGCACAAAAGAAAACTGCAATTATTCACCGACGCATTTGTCCTGTGTGGCTTTTCTCAGAGGCCGACTGCCAAAGAGTTGTTAAAACACAAGTACATTGTGAGGCACGCCAAAAAGACGACCTATCTGACGGAGCTGATCGACCGCTACAAGAGGTGGAAGTCCGAGCAGTCTCGGGAGGAATCCAGCTCCGACGAATCCGACGAGTAAGTCGTCGATATTCGTCATTGGTTTGAGCAGCGTGGAAGGGGGGGGGGGGGAGGAAGGGGGAGGAGTCCAGTGGCAAATGTGCCGTTGATGTTCCTAAAATCCCGTTTTGCCTGCAGGGAGCCAGACGGCCAGGCATCCGGAGGGGACAATGCGGCCAATGACGACTGGATCTGGAACACCATCCGGGAAAAGGACCTGAAAAAGTTCCAGAACGGAGCGGCTCAGCCCGCCGAGTTGGAAAGGGCGCCGGTAAGATGGCGGGTCGGTCCGTCGGCACACGTTTACCGGGAGCCGTGAAAGATTTCCCCCCCCCCCCCCCCTTTTTTTTTTAACCTTAAAATGTCTTTGCAGGAGGTGCAAGAGAGTCCAAAGAGGCCTTTGTCGCAAAGCTTATCAACAATCTTCTCTCCACTGTTTTCTGAGGTAAAGACGACAACTAACGATCCCACGTTAACGTGTCTGACAAAACGATTGTACCGCGGATGAACCGAAGCTTTGATAGTCTCTCCCAGCTCTGTTAGATTCATGTGTTTTAAGTCCAGACGTTACACTGGGCGGTCTAAAAGATGCCATTTCTCACAGTTGAAAGAAAAAGGTGGGATGAGTAACGGCAAACCAGAAACGGCAGAGGCGCTGCAGGAGGCCATTATCCTCGCGGAGGAAACCCACCCGGGGATCTGCGACTCCCTGGTGGCGGAGCTCGTGCAGAGACTTCAGAGGTATGGCGACTTTATTTTCTTCCTCCTTTGTCTTTTTAATGGTTGTGCTCACACATTTGTATTTTTCCGAATGTACTTGTAAGAGAAAACATTGGATTACATGTCAACTGAGGCGTTCAATAAAAAGCAGGATAATCCTTGAACGGGTCCTCAGCCTGGTGTCGTCAAATTTATATTTATTTATGCTGCATTGGGTCTTAATTTCTGGTCCACTGTTATTTTTTTATTGTATTTCTCATCAGTCATCTGTACAACATAGAAACGGCACAATTGGTTTCAGTAACAAAACCAGGCTAGGAGTGTCTGGC
This sequence comes from Blennius ocellaris, assembly GCF_963422515.1. Classification (NCBI taxonomy): domain Eukaryota; kingdom Metazoa; phylum Chordata; class Actinopteri; order Blenniiformes; family Blenniidae; genus Blennius; species Blennius ocellaris. The sequence continues at coordinate 17,112,851 of NC_137655.1, read as the reverse complement.
TGTGCCAGTGTTTTCATGAGCATGAATATTTAATCTTCGTACAGCCTGTTGGTTTATAATGGCCGCGGCTGTCACGTCTCCCTCTTTTGGATCGCAGATGTTTTTTGTCTTTAAAAATCGTCCCCTCTCTCCTGTTTGCCAGGTTTTCTGTGCCACATGCGGCTGCCGCTCAGTGAGAAGAGCCCGGTCCAGCTCTGCTCTCCTCCCCCTCCCCCCACCCCCCCCCCCCCCCCACCCTGATAGTAGCAAGTCAGATCTTTTCCTCTGACCTCCACAGCCGGGATGAAGTCTCCCAGGAAAAAGGTCTCCATCGCTCATTTTGCCCGAAGCGACTCCCGGCCTAGTTAATGTGTGTTCCCACGCTAAGCACAGCACCAGAGGGTCCTCTTCAGGACAGACAGTCACCTGCTGTAAGATGTCCCCTCCCCCCCCAATTCTCAATACCTCCTCCTCCGCCGTTTCATTAGACGAGTGCCAGCGGGGGGAACCGTTGCGGACGGTCTCTACCGAGTCTCTGGTTTTGGGAGTGACGCGTGTCTTTTTCATAAAGGTTTACATTCAGCATTTCGTTTGGTTGCGTCGGCGTGTGGCTGTGCGGGATATCCCGTGGACGGTGCAGTGAAGAGTGGCGTGCGAGTCGAAGCATTGTATTGAAAACTCAGGTATCCTGCTTTTAGTGGATTGGGTCCTCTGGGAGATGGAAAGAGCTCTATAGGGTGGCTGTACAGATGTGTAAATAAGCTAATTTTTACAGAGTAATGAAAAAAGAAAAAAAAAAAAAAACAACGGCTCGTTTGAAACCACAGTGTCCAAATGGCCAAATGCAAATTGTAGATAATGGCGGTGAGGAAAATATTTTGAGAGAGGAAAAAAAAACAAACAAGTGGCCACATATGAGATTGCCTTGCCTTTGTACGTGTTCTTTTGTATATCAGTTTTTTTTTTTTTTTTTTATTTCTCTCTCCAGCTGTAATTTCTTTTAGTTATCATCCAGTGACTCGAGGTGGCTGCCCTTCTTTATCGTCTTCTCATGTTGTTTTGAGATATTTCTCGAATCTCTTCATCCGTTGGGTTTTCACACTCATTGCTGTGGCTGTCATTATGACGGAGAATGTAAAAAAAAAAAAAAAAAACCCGGCTGGTTCATTGGAGCCCCACCAGCTTTAGACACTGGACGCTCCGTCTCCGGCTTTGACTCCACGAGGCTTCGACTTGTTCTGTGTTTTGCTGGACTCTGCCCCTCCCCCCTCCCTCCCCCGCGCGCTTTTCTTAATCGCCGTGCATTCGATCGACCAGAGAACTGAGGTTTCATTCCATTCATTCCACGAACAGGGGGCAGTGCCATCATCCTAGTTTCTAAATCAGCAGACTCTGTTCGTCTTCCTTAGGAGCTGCAGGCGGTACGACCTCCTCAGTGTCCCCACAGCTTTAATTGCACTTCAAAAGTATAAAATGCCTTGGGACTATAAACAAAAAGTAGCCATAAAAACAGTAGCATGAGACTTCCAGCGTTCTGCAGGTGTGCATCATCCCGTCTGGGACTTGCCGAGTCCCACCTACAGTCTCGCAGGCTTTGGACTCTGGAGCTGGTCGTAACCTCCGCTTGGCTGTTTTCCTCACCCGTTGGGATTTAGTGGGAGGTTTCGTAGTGGTACATTAAAACAGACGCCTCGGCAGTCGAGGATCCTGCTCCTCAGATGTACATATTAGCGTAAAGCCAAGAGGTGTTCGGAGACGAGCGGCACTACTACTACTACTACTACTACTACTACTACTACTACTTCTACTACTACTACTTCTACTACTTCTGACTGTAGTTGTCAAGGAATGTGCATGATAGTATTAACAGTATGCAGCCTACCGGTTGGCCTGAGCAGTATGTGTTGTAGCATACTTCTCCAGGGAGGAGAGAATGTCGAGTCCGAAACAAGAGTTGAATCAGCCTTATAGTATTTGTGATGAATGGGGTGGATAGTATCAGCTTTAAAGATGTTCAATTGACTGTTTTTTTTTTTTTTGGTTGTTTACATTTCTCTCCCGCGTCTTTTTTTCCCCTCGTACGCAGCAAGACTTTAAAAGACAACGATCAAAGCATTTCTTGTCCGATCCAGGTGCAACATTAACAAATAGTACCGTCGCCGTCGAAACGCCGCCATGCTTTCTTTTCAGAGGAGTTTTCACAACGTCAAGAGCTGAGGTGGGGGTTGTTTTTTTTTGTTGTTTTTTTTAATACACGTTTCGTCGAAGAGGTGATTGATGCTGCTTCAATTCAAAGTGCCCGCCATATTAGGAACTCCTGTACAATGTAATCCCACTCGGCTATAAGTCGTCTCCTGCAACATTTCATTTCCCTTCTCGTCTCGCCTGGAGACGTCGGCGGTGTCTCTGATGTTCTGCTCCTCTCCTGTGTGTAAACGAAACGAATAAAACCAAGAAGCACGTGTCGGTAAAAAACGTTTTAAAAATGTCTGATGGTGTTATTCTATGACCGCTAAAGGAAAATAATCCTGCAACCTGAGCGACTGATGACTTTCGGGATCATGTCGTTGTCGGGGGGCCCCTTCTCTTATTTGAGTGTTTTCAGTTGCAAGTCTATAAAGAATAATATTTGAGATGATTATCCAGTTGAATCGTTCATCTGTTGAAAACATCTGGTCATCAATATTACATGACAGACCTGTTGGAGTGGGGCTTTTGTGTTGGAAGGTTTTCCTGTTAAAGAGGCCACTCAGTGTTGAGCTGTTTGGGGTTTCTTTAAAGCGCGACTGAATATGTACACAGATATTGGTAAACATTTTTTTTTTTTTCTCCTCATCAAATCAAAGCATAAGATATCCTCGGGTTTTAGCCTTCCTGTGTGGAGTTGGCACGTTCTCCCTGTGCGCTGGGTCTTTCTCCACTTCCAAAATATCTCATTTGACATATATATCCCTCAGCTGCAACCTGTAAACATTAGGAAAAGCTCAGTGTTATTTATACTCACTTTATACAGCTGGCATTTTTAGATTGTGGAATATGGAGGAAAGCCACAGCGAGAACATGCGAACTTCAACTAAAACAAAACAAACAACAAAAAAACTGGCCTACGGCTAATAAGGATTGACAAATCTGAATCGCCGAGATACGTTTAAACTGTAAACGTCATTTCAGCTTTGACAAACTATTTGGAAGGACGTCTGAAGTGTTTAGTGGGAATACGGTTCCAGGTAATCTGCAGTACCTGTCCCAGCTCGCTGTGAACAATTTTAAGAGCGACTTTACAGCCTCCAATCTTCCAATCTGGACCGAGAGCTGATTTTTCTAAGCCGTGTGTATTGTTAAATAAAGCGGTATAAAAGTCTGGGAGCAAAAGTGACAATTTGTTGGCGATTTGTTTTCTTTCTTTGGCTGCTCAGCAAGCGAGCAGGCATGTCTCCAAGTCTGCAGAAATAATCCAGTGTTGGAAAAATATTCCAGCGACAAATTTTGTAACTCTCGTTGTTTTGATCCTGGACTATAAACCTCTGTGATATCCCACCTTGTTTACCTTCGGCCTCAGCCAGTTGAGCCGTTTGTGAAGAGAACCGGCGACCGGCTGAGTTCTTACAACAACAACAACAAAAAATTGCCCTGCAGAAATCCTCCAGCATTTTTTTTTTTTTTTTTTTTAATAAGACGCCAAACTGATTGTTGTGGATTTTAACAGAACACTCTGTGACCGTTCCTCTCTGCCTGCTGCCGTCAGAAACAGCTCCGTGAAACAAAAGTGATTAAACGACGACTCTCACTTCCAACTTTCCAGTGTTTTCTATTTTTTTTCCTGCTCTTGTCAAAGACTCGACTCTTTAATGACATACGTCAGATGTGCCATGGAAACCCGTCACCGCAAACACAATTTGCACCTTTTTTCATTGTCTCTGTGTTGCACTTTGCAATTTCTTTTTTCTTTTAATTTTAATGATACTTGAGGAAAACCTTATGTTGCAGCCCCCCCCCCTCCCCCCCTCACATTTGTGTGTGTTATGGCAATAAAGCGGTGTGACTGACATGAGTCAGGTAGGCATATATTAAACTATTTTTATAACCCCCAAAGAGCAGTATTATGTAAGAGGACAGTTTGATTCTGTGACGTGCTCAAGTTTTCAGTTAACACTGGATAGCAATCATTTAAAATGTACCTTTTTTTTTTTTTTTTTTTTTTTTGATTTTGTGTGACTTTGCTGAAAGTTTATAGTCCAGTATACATGTTTGCTAATTCAAGACCGTGCTGTTGGATTTGCTGGAAGTTGTCAAATGATTAAGGTTTCAACAAATAAAGTTAAAAAAAAAAAAAAAAGTCCATATTTGAGCAGTTTGGAGTTTATTTTACTTCACGTGCAGTTTGGACATGTGGTACAAGTTTTGTTTAATAACTGATTACATTTTTTTTTTTAACACAATAAAGTTACTCTTCTTTCAAATCCAGAAATGTAAAAGGTACAGATCTGCTTTTTACAGATTGAAGGCTGCAGAATTGTAAGTATATTTTTTCATATTCAGCTTGAGGTTCCAACATGACAGAAATATTGTAATGGGGGGGGGGGTTATGCTTCACAAGGAAAAAAGAATGAATTACTCAAAGCAAGTTATATGAGAATAATAGTAAATTACCAAAACTAACTTGACACGATTCTCGTTGAATGCAGTACAAATGAAATATTACTTTTTACTGCATTTTCTTTCGGTCCGATTTAAAGATTTTGTGCTTAAGTTCTTCAAAACAGTGGATTTTATTTACACTTTCTTTTTGTTTAACTTCATGTGCAGGTGCATCTAAAAATCCCAATAATTCAAATTTTAGTTTGCTAGTCTTTTTTTCTGTTTATTTTGTGTTTGCAGCTTTTTTCTGATAATATCCTAATTCAGCCTTTATTCTAATAATCTGATAACGGAAGTAGCCCAATGCTTGTGTTGAGTTGAAAGATTTGAAGAAAGATGAATTACCCAACAGAATATGAAAAAATTTAATTATGAGGGGGTGCCTTACATCCTTTAAAGAGTTTGCTTTTCTAATGAGATGGCAACTCAATGTAATTACATTGCTTTAAAAAAAGGAATTCTAATACGTGGGGATTAAAATAATTGTAATTGCTCATTATGAACTTCGCTATTAACATTGAGAACCTGAACGTGTAACTTAACCTACAATGATTTTTTTGAGTGTTTTCGGTGTCGATCTTAAAAACCACATCAAACCATGTCGGCAAATAACCTCACAGCAAGTTTTATTTATACATCCAAAAACAAAAGATCAAATTTCTCACACTATATACAGATATTACATACAGTGTTTGTACACTTATTACATCATTTGTACACAAGAAAAATATACATAAAAATGTAAACTTTTGTATACAAAAAATACCTTAGACAAATTAAACAAGGACCAATAACAAAAGGTGACTAGATTAGCTCATCCTATCTTTAAAAACAGTAATACAGTACATTCAATGAGTATAGGAATTTGTCAGCCATCTCTGGATTCAAGCGTGCCTTACGAGCCCTGTGAAAATTTGTTCTACGTGGTTTGTCGGGGAGAGGAGACCGGCGCCGCGGATTAATCTCATGCTATGCGGTTACAGCAGTATTGCCTTGCTTTATTCCATTTTTCACCCAACCTGGAATTTTTTTGTTTTATGTGTTTCCTTCCTAACTCTCGGGGGCGACTGTGGGTTTTTTTGTTTTTTCTTCTTCTACCGGTGGCTGAGAAGCCCAGTTAGTCTCTGGTGGAGCTACGGGTTTACACTTCATGACGTGCTTTCTCTTTGGAAGGGAGAGACAGAACTGGGCCTTCTCACAGCTGGAAATACAGGTCTGGTGCAGGCTCAGAGTTGGTAATGATGGCAGCTGTTCGTGTAATGAGCATCCAAGCAAAGAAACAAAAAAAAAAAAAAGGGGGGGGTTGGGGGGGCGTGTGGGGAGGCAAAGACGGACACGGGACATGTGAAACACCACCGGCCTCATTCACTCCTGTGCAAAATCTATGTTGAAATAGTACGGTGATCTGGTTGTTTTTTTCTCTTCTTTTTTTCTGCAACGATGCATAAAGTCCCAACTTTTCATTCCACCAAGAATCAAGCCAGTGGCCATTTGTCTAATATCATTATAATGTTCTCACGTTAAAAAGGTTTGCTGCCTCATGCGATCTCAGACTTCCTTCTGGAGTTTAATAGCTATCAAAAAAATGATACAAAACCCAACAAAAAAAACAAAAAACATTCTCCACCAGAATAGTATCACAAACAGAATGACGGCATACAGACATTGATCCCTCCGGACAAACGAGAACTTACAACCATTTTGATAGCCATTAAAAGCAAGAGACTCATTCTACAAGACACAGGTTCCACTGAATACGTTGCAAATAACAATTTCAATCCATTGCTACTCAATAATTCACCAACAAACCCCAAGATAGAGACGGCTATTCTATATACCTAATACTCAACAATGCCTGACAATCTGTCAAATGGCTAATATATCTATCAAAATCCATGTTGTTGTGTGAGCCGCTAACGGACACGACGGGAGGTGAACTCGTCCTCGCTTTCCAGAACTTGAACCAGACTTCAGGTTTTCATCATTTTAGCTTTAAAATAAAATAATAATAATTAAATCACTTTAAAACTGAGTAAAACCAGCATTGCTTTACGTCAGACGTGCAAAATACACCAATTTATACCATCGTGTTACACTTAGCTGATGAGTGAAGACACTGATCCACTGACTGTCGTGGGGGAATCTGGGCTTTCTTACTGTGGATTTCCTTCGAATCCTGGAACTCAAGACATGCGAGCCACTTAAGACCATTGTACATGTGGACCACAGAGCACCTTTTGAGAGTAGACACTTAAAGTCCCTGGATTGTAGCGTCACCCATCCTCCCCGTAACACTGAAGCTCATTGATCGGTATTTGGAAAAAATAAAATTAAAATTAAATAAAAATAAAATCACTCGGGAATAAAAACCTGGTTTAGCGCCTCTAAAGGCTCTGGGTGAATCCGTTAATAGAGATCGGAGAAGAGTCCTGATGCAGCCTGGTTTTAAAGAAGTGAAGCTACGTGTAATGAGGCCCATAAAATATCGCACAATGTTAATGTGTTTATTGCTTTAAGAAACTATAGTTACCTTCAAGTGTCTACTAGGCCACTCAGAGTCCCACAACCAATGGTGAGGTCAGAGATTTTGACGTCCGAGCAAACCAATAAATGAGCACATATACAATATACACAATATTAAAAAAAAAAAACGACTGTTTAAAGTATTTTGGTAAATTCACCACCGTGAAATCTTGACTCTATATCATGAAAACAGTTAAATAGCTTGAAACATAGTGGATCACAAAGATGTCACTATCTGTACTCGTGTTTTTCAGAGGGTGACGGAAGCAGTGTATGAAACGGGTGGGGAATAAATCAAGAGAAAAGCAATGGCCATCTGAGCAAGGCAGGGTACAGTTGATCCTTTTTAACACAGGACTGGAACTGGCAAAGCAAACCAAACTGACCATTGATTGAGGCTTCTATGAATTCTGAGCACTGTGACACAGATAATCTCTGCTAAGGTCCTTTCGCCAAATTTTCACCCGCTTATATCGCCACAAAAAAAAACAACAAAACAAATTTAAAAAAAAGTCTGACTGTTAACCCCCTGCTGACGAAACCACAAGGCATCAAACAAGTGGACTCGCACCGACCTATAATCCCGGGCAGCGTCTGGCTCCGGGAGGAGAAAGAAAGAAACGTGATTGGAGGAATATCGGAGGTTGTGCAAATTCATGATCAAATAGTGCACGAGTACCACATTGCACACATGTAGCGGATGAAGAGATGGGGGGGGGGGGGCGGTGAGTCCGGAGCCGGGCCGCGCCGGGGTGGAAGTGACTGCGAGTCCACTGGGAACCGCCGCGTGCCGCCGGGCCCTCATTTGCTTTGCGCGAAAGGTGGCGTGGCGCTGTTGGCACTTGCAGCGGTGGCACTGACTATGGAGAAGCCAGCAGGGGGCGCCGTGGAGCTGTGGCTGGGCTGCACGTCTTTCGGGATGCCGCTGTGGGAGGCCAATTGATGGCCGAAGGCCGCGCTGAACTGGGGGAGCTGCTGCTTGGGCTGCGAGGAGGTCAAGAGGTCGTGGGAGGGAGACGGGAGGGAGGACGAGGCGGCGGCGGGAGTCGTGAGGCCGGTCATGCCGCTCTGGGGCATCGCTGAGAGGGCGGCCATGGGCTGCAGGGTCACCGAGTGGGTGGCGGCGGGCGGGGTGGACAGGGACGTGGATATGAGGTGACTCTCTGACCCTATGAGGTTCCCGAACTGCGCGGGGTCGGTGATGGGGAGCGGGAGGTTGTTCCACGTGGGGCGCGAGGCTCCCGGCACCCCGCTGAGAGGGACTTCCAGCAGCAGCGGCGCGTCCGTCTGGAAGGAGCCGGCGTGGGGAGAAGATATGTGGTCGCTGTACGGGGACGGCACGTGCTCGCTGCTGTAGTGGCTGCCCTGGGGAGACGAGGTGGGCGCGTCCGACTTGGCCAGCGCGTGCGACGTGTGCGTCCGGGAAAACGTCCTCTCCGCTATGGAGGTCTGAGGGAGCAGGGGGGCGGCGGGGGCGGACGCCGCCGCCGACGAGGACGAGGTCAGGCTGGAGCAGGACGTCGAGGGCTGGTTGGCGGGCTGCGACGGCGGCGACGGGGGGGGGAAGTGATCCCCGGTGGATTGCAGTAGGTTGTCCTCCAGCTCCAGGCTGGTGAAGTTCTCCGTCGGGATGCGGCTGTTGAGCAGGTCGCCCATGGCGCCCGGCTGGACCGGACCGGGGAACACGGCCATGGACCTGTGGTCCACTCCTTCAGCGGGGGTCAAGTCCCCCATCGAGGTCAGGCACACCAGAGAGTCCGGGTAGGACCCCATGGCTTGCAGCGCGCGTACCAACTCCTCCGCCTCCTCGGTGGTGGGCAGCAGCTCGCCGTTCTTCCCTGCAAATCGTTAAAGCGTCACGTCAGACACCCGAGACTGCGTTCGCGGTAGTTTAGTAAAAAACACGTGTAAGAGGCGATTTTTAGGGCTGCACTTTTTAAAGGGGTTTAAAGTTCTAAAAAGTTATGCCGGGAGAACAAAGGATTCGCTTTGTTCTCCCGGGACCTATAGTGAGAACGCAGGGACTAAAAAGGACAATTTAAATGACGATCTGCGAGTTAAAAGTTGCGTACAGTTCAAGTCGGTGCAAACATCGGGCAAAAAAAAAAAAAGTGATCTTCGAACCTTCAAACAAGTCGAAGTCCTGCAGGTCGTCGGGTAGCCTGGGCAACACGTCGGAGAAATCCTCCTGGTTCAGCTCCAGGTCGTTTGGAATGTCTGCCATGTCATTGGTGATGTCGTCGGGGAGTTCCTCCGTGCTCAGGTCTGGGGTGGAGGGACTCCTGCTGCACGGATGACGACAAAACACAACGGTTCAGGACAGAAAACGCTTCCAAGCGTGCGACGCCAGAGCCCGCGGAACGAGGAGACTCTCTCCACACGCTCTAAATATTTTACTCGGTGCAAGCAGACCTTATGCCGGCATGCAAGGGCATGGCGAGGCTGGTCGAAGGCATTCCCAGGTTCCCCTGCGGCAACGCTGGCGGGATGGGTTTCTGAGGCCGCCGCGGCCCTCTCCTCCTCTTCTTTTTGTGTTTTTTGGTGAGCGCCGGGGGTTTGGTCTTTTTGCGAGGCTTTCGCTGTTGCTGCTGGTGGTGCTGCACTCGCCGGTTTCCATCCCCGCGCAGAAAGTTATCCTGGAGACGTGGACATACGAGATGTACGTGTGAGATATATTCAGGGGAGGAAATGAAAGACAAACATTCTTTCATACATTCATAATGCAAAGTCTGGGAAAACTCTGGGGGGAAAACAACTCGACTCAACACGGGGGAAGACGACGAGAGCACCTTATCACCACATCTCGAGTTTATTAACGGGAGACGATGTTTATAATTTCTGCAAATGAAAATCGGACATGACTTCCAGTAACTTCCTCATTTGGAGTAATGGAGTTTGCTGGCAGGCATATCTTCATTTAACATATTTAAACGGGCAGAAATGCATATTTAGGAGCAGGGAAACGCGAGGTTGGTCACCGCGGTCCATCTCCCTGCAGGCGGCAAATTACACACATTCCCCCAAAAATGTTCCAAGTTCCCCCCCCCCCCCCCGCGGACGCCACACTCACCATCTTTTTGGCATGCTCTTCACAGAGGGGTGTCTGGTGCGTGATATCAAACACGGGGATGGAGCACTGCTGACCATCTGCGAATTTGGCTGTACAACTGGCAAAGAGCTGCTGGGAACGGTTCAACAGAATGTCTGCAAAGAACAATGAAGGAAAAAAAACCAAAACAAAAAAACAGAAAGTGCCACAACGGAGAGCACGCGGGCGTCACGCTCTGGCGCGACGTGCGTCGCACTATGTGACTTAAGACACTTGTTAAATCGAACTTGATATCGGTTATTGTCCTGCGGTTGCAGCGAGCAGCTGTTCGAGTGGGTGTGTTTTTTTTTTTAAAAAAGAAAGGATACGCTGAAAGCAGTGCCGGGTGAAGGGCAGAGCTCTGTTGTTGCAGGCCTGGCCCTTTGTGCTGCCGGTGCAGGTCCCCGGGTCTGTGCTCTGCGGCCGCGCCGGAGCCACACTGAGGAGATGAAGAGATTGAGGACTGAGTTCACAGCGGCAACAATCGACATTTGTTACACTGTGTTGAAGATTAGAAACATTAGACGACAGCAGATCGGGGAAAAAAAGAAAATAAACAAACACGCGGGATGTGACGAAATCTGAATAATCTACAGGCGATACATTTCTAACTGACGGGGTGTTTTGACATTTAGCTTTTTATCTGCAGAATTGAAAGTCCGTATATGCATCCATTGCTTGCTGACCCTTCTATGCTTCTATTCTCCCTCGCGTATCAAATAACCCCGACCAGCGCAAACGGGACGCCGCTACCTCCGAGTCCAGCTCTGCTCGACTTTTCTTCCTAAAAAGTCAAAGTAAGTTCTTCTTCTCCAGTTTCACCTGGACTTGCTGATGTCGGATTTGTCTCCATGACTGGTCATAAAGGGAAATGAGGTGACTCTGTTGCGCCCAGTGGCTACAACCTTTCCCAGTCAATTGCAAATGTGTGTGTCAGATCATCAGAGGAAAGATGTAGAAATAATCAAAATGTCCACTCTGTCTCAGGTGTATGTTTGCTGGACGACAATTGAGAATGTTGAGCTGGAGTGGAGCTGCTGTGTTTGTGTCATTTCTTTGAACAGTGTCTTAACTTCTTCAGCCAAACTTCTGATCGGTGCGATATCTGTGTGCACCGTCATGGCGTTACGCTTCCCGACGGTCACGTTATGGTCCTCGTGCGCTTTCTGGCGGGTAATGCAAACCAGACTGTACCCTGAAGGGCTGCGAGAGGCGTCGCTCAGCTCCTGGATCAGCTGCCCCGCGCAGTCGGGATCGTTGCTGGCGGCGTGCAGCAAGGCTTTGCGGAAGGCATAGCGGTACCTCTTCTGGCGGATACTCGCCCTCTCCTGCCTGCACATGCGCTTGTACTTCTCTTGGAGGTATGAGCAAAGCCTCAGCAGCCGCGTCCTCCGAGAGGAGCCGCCGTCCTCGTCGAGCCTACAAGGGGCGGGGAGGGGGTGAGGGGGTGGGGTGGAAACACACGACACGTCTCATAACAAGAAGTAACAGTGTTACACGGTGGGGTGAGGTATTGAGATACCAACCCATTCGGTGATCTCCAAGAGCTCTGAAAAGAAGCATATCTCTCAGCATCCTCTTCTTCATCATCGTCATCATCGGCACTATCTTCTGACCAGTCCAGTCCTGCAAGAGAGCTTGTTAGGGCAGCTCACTTATTTCAGCATGCGCCTGTCTGTATGTCTTCCACAGTACTGGAAGAAGGCATAGAACTTAAAAACGACATTGAGTGGCAAAGAGGTTGAAGCGAGTCACCTAAGTGAGGAAAGAGATCTCCGTGCTCCCTATGTCTCTTGGCACAGAGCTGCACCAGATGTTGCAACCTGGCCAGGCAGCTGGCAGAGGGCGAGAAGGCTGTGGGGCGCATGACGACCACATGCCGCTGATTGGTACTGCCACTGTCCTTGCAGCCGACGGGCAAGTGAGTAGCAGCGAAAGGCATTTTCCTGCTGAGCGATGGCCCAGAATGTTGCACTGGACTGGGTGCTGCGTTCGCGGGCATCCCTGGAGGCAGAAAGTTGACCGTCTGAGGTGGTGGTGGATTGCATAATAAACCCTGGTGCTGTCCTGGGAAGATGAAGGAAGTAACGCTGGAGTGCTGGGGCAGCTGGAGGAGACCTGGCTGCTGCTGCCGCGGGACATGAGTGTTGAGCGGTGGCGAGGGGTGGACACGGGAGGCGGGGGCGGGGCTAAAGTGCTCAGGGGGTGGCTGGAAGAGGTCTGTGTCGTGGCAGAGCTTCTGGTTGAGCACCAGGCGACTCTGCAGTTTCTTCTTGATGGCGTTGCTCTTCCGAGGGGTGCCCAGCTCCTCCGCGTCTGTGTCGTCCTCGTAAAAGGCAAAAGGGTCCAGGAACTCCCCGTCGGGGATGGGTAACAGGCGTGAACAGGGGGGAGATGGCGGAAGTTCATCTAGACCATTCGAAGCTTTCAAAGCGAGAGAGGGCACGGTAATGTTGAGAGCCACTGACTCCAGGTGAGCCCGCGAGCGCATTTCTTCCAAAGGGTCGTGCTTCTTCTTCCGTTCCTTCTTGGGAATGAAGCCGAGAACCTGCAGGTGGCTGTTACAGTACCTGGAAGACAAGAGACCCGCCTTCAGCACGCCGGCCGCCGCGGACACGTTACGACACAACGGAAGACGCACGGCCATACACACCTGCGGTCCTCGGACTTGGGGATGGGGTTGGTGCATCGCTGGCTGTTGTACTTGGCCACATACTCACACTGCTTGAAGGGAGCCGTCTTATCCTCCAGGACGTGCCGAATACAGAAAGCATAGCCGTTTAGCCGGCGCTGCTTGCAGAGCTTTGGGCTGTACGAGCACAACGGCTTATTGTCCACCTCTGAGAAATGTATGTGTTTGCCTTCATACATCACGTGACTCTTGTCCTTGACAACATCAGCTGATGGGATAAAGGCAAGGGAAAAACCAGGAATTACATTACTGCCACTTCATACGGAGGCAGAGCAACAGGCTTTGAAAACAGGTTATTCAAAAGCAAACACTTTACTAGCATCACAGTCGGTGACTGTTTAAATACTGTTCAAGTGTCTTATCTTGACTGGCTAATAACTTGCTTTAATCACTGCCTTGTCATTAAACTACTATAAGCATGTGATGTGAATAATAAATGCTCCATTAAGGCTAATTTACATACAAAAGAATACTCTAGTCAGAACAATTTAGCTCTTAATTTAGGGACCCACACTAATCTTCATTGCACTTAATCTCTTATTGAGAAACATCAAACTGAGAGTAGGAGAGATCGGAGTGAGTACAAGAGCTGCTCTCTATCAATGTAACAATAAAGTGAAGAGATCATGTGGCGCCTCGGTATACTTCACATTACTCGGTCCATTTGGACTTAACCACTTGAAGAGATTCATAAACAAGCAAGACGGAAAAAAACACTTATTTTAAGGACAGTGGTGCTGAATTTCCCAGATTCATCTCGAAATAGAAATGTTTGACATCAGTTTGAATTGCACAACATCTGAGATTTGGCTTAAATTAAACCTCAAACAAATACTTCTTTTTTTTTTTTATCAAAGTGGCGGTTATAGAATAAAAGCTGCTGGTCATTTGGGTCAATTTGTGCCCAATTAACCACAAATGTTTTAAAAAGTTCTCATATTGTCAATACAGACAAACCATATATTTTGACAGAGTACAACAATTTATCATGTTAGAAAAGTGGTGGCAGAAAAAACTAAGAAATACTTCTACGGTATGAGAAATACTACAGCAATACTAGTGAAAGATGAGTTGTTAAGCCACACAGTTTCAATCTTTATTATTATTAAAAATGTATCAGATCACAGGATAATACAAAAATCTTGACTGAGCTGTATGGTTCAGATCAGCTGTGTGAAAGTCAAAAAAATCATATTTAAAAACATGTGCATTGAAATCTCATTAAATTTGATCTACAAATGACCTTCAACAAGGTTTCTCAGTCTCAATTATGAAAATTAAGAATATTGTAAAAGTTGTCATTTTAAGCCATTTGAATTTGTAATTCAAAGACTTTGATTATTGTCAACTTGTTTTATAACAACTATTCCTTATTGATAATGTCCACACCCCTTTGTGTACTTGAAGACCATGAAGGTCTTTGTAGAACTGTGAGAACTTACTGATGTGAGAACTCACATCAGCGAAAAATTCAACAAGTTTGAATATAATCAAATTTCTGTGTTTTTTAACAAATTATCTTCCCGATGAAAAGTCCATTGAGAATTTAACTTGCTATGGGATGTATTATGTTTAATTTTTAGCTGAAAGTTTATGATATATACATATATAAGTAACAGCAGTACACGCGCGCATTATATTGTTTGCACTTGCAGTTTTCAATTACTGACATGTGCAGGCAAAAACAATGTGTGTCAAACTCATCCCACACTCATTTAGTCAAGCATCAACTATCCATGTCCAATTAAAGCTCGATCCATCTAGAGAAGCTTCTTTACTGATACACACTTTTACTGATGGTGCAGAATATTAAAAAAGTTAATCCATTCGGACCTCCAGAGGGATTTGAGGGAAATGTTTTCTCTTCTACTGTAAACAGTCTGGTGATCGTGTAGTTTGTCTCGTGCAGGTGGCCAACAGAGAGCATGTGACTGTCTCCCACAGTCCGTGTTATTACTGCTGTCTGTAGCACTCACGCGATGATGTGATGGTGATAATAATTTTTTTTTTTTTAAACAGCATGACTGCATGCAGCGATCTCTAAGAGCAGCTCGAACCAGCCTCACTACGGGACTGTCTGAACTCACCACGAAAGTGTCTGAAAACAATGTAGTTATCGCTTCATAATACTGGCGCTCGTTACTCCCACTGTAATAACTGTGGCGGAGGCGCTGCCGTAAACTTTGTGCTATCGGGTTTATGCGAATCGCTCTTCCTCCAGCAGCTGCAGGGCTCAGTGGCCACACAGTACCGACTCGGATGGACGCACATTCATCTGTAGTACAAATATCAAACTTTAGGTAAACCAGAAGAACCTGACTGACGGCAAACACACCAAGGTTTCATTCCGGGAAGCCAGCTAGCCACATTAGCTTCGGAGCCGACACAGATGTAAAACTTGAAACTGTTGAGAATTGAATAGATATACGTGCAACATTTGCTCGTGTCCAAACCCAAAAGACACGATTTGATCCACCTTAAGCCAAAAAACCTGTAATATCCACGCGAGCCGACCACGAAAACTCACATTAGCTAGTTAGCTTACAAAGCTAAAAACACACATTAGTAGGCGGTAGCTAACCAGGAAACGGAAACATCCGCAAATGATAACACTATAAAGGTCTGTCTACAGTTTAAATTTATTAATAAAAATACAAACATGATTCTAAAACACGGGCAGTAATAGATCGCCCCCAGACGTGGTAGTTTAGGGTAGATGTACGTGATATATAAATGGCTAAATACTTCCTAACAAAGGGTACACATACGAGGCTTACGGCCTGCTACCGAAGGCCTCCGCAATAATCGATATGAATTATAGCCATCATCGTTACATAATGTAACATTGGCAAGCCACTCGATTTAAAACCGGCGATATTGGGTGTCGCTCTACACCTCCTAAAGGCAAGCAGTCTCTCGATCAAATAAGAAGCTATTAAAAAATTTAGCCACTAATAAGAGGCCTATTAGCTTCGACGGGGCGGCGGACTTTCGTAGAAGGCTCGGCCCGCTGAAGGCTGCGCAAAGCTGCGCGCACATAAATCGAGCTCGAGGCTGCGAGCGGCTTCGCTTACCTTGAATTGGTATGGGCTGTGTAAGGTATTCGCTCCAGATAGACGGCCGAAATGTCTCTTAGAATCAGCTAGGCTATCCGTGCAACGATATTCGAGATAGGACAGAAACGGCGATCTTCATCGAGCTCGGTGTATCTCGAAATACGGATGCATGTAAATATAAGCTACCCAGAGCAATTTACAAGCAGAAGGTAGGCTGCTGAGGATTTTTGTTGGAGCCACAGCAGACTCCTCACAGCACCACTACAGGCACTGCGGGGACATGACAACAATCCGCTCAACAACAACAACCTCTCCTACCATATTGGAAATTCAACTTTGTTAAAAGCCTCCACAGTGCACAAATATCGTGTCAATCTGTTTAGGACATTGAGTACAGTTTGTGTGACGGACGGTGCGGTTTGCGTCCTTCACTTTTCCAGCGTCAGAGATAAATCAGAAGAGACTGAGGGTGAACTGAAGTGTTCCAGTGCTCAATCCACCTGGACCACGACTCTCATCCTCCATATGAAAGAGTTATCAGCCCTGCTGCCACACTGTAGCCGGCTGCTCTCTAAAGATGGACCATGTGCCATTCAGACACCGACGGGGAAAATTGCTTACAACACTTACTGATCATGCACGTCTTTAGCAAATATTAGTTAAGTATTTACGAGTTAATTAAAGGAGTTTGTAAAGATTTTTAAACTTGCTACGGAAATAAGTTTATTAATTGATGTCACATTCACAAAAAGCTACACCTCAAGTAGTATAAATACTGTAATAAAAATATAATCTGAACACTTCTTTTTTTTTTTGCTGGTAATTTCACAGGAAGACTTATTTCACTCTTAAATCTTTGGTCAAATCTACTGAAATGTCAGCGCTGCCAGGAGTGCATAGCGGGGGATCTGGTAATTCTGAACAGACATCTTTGCATTGCAGGTACACGTTTCTGCAGGAACTGTTACTTTCACAGTGTGCATAGGGGGTAAAGCATCTACTTTCTGGAAAGTGGAGCTATGTCAAAATAATTTCCCCCAGCAGGGATTAAATAAAAATACTTCTGATTCCGATTCTAAAACAGACACTACAATAAAACACAGGCGCAAATCAGCATTTTTCTAGGAATGTGCAAATACAATAGTTGTGCGTATCTTCTTTAAATGACTCCATATTGTGCTTTAACATATGGCTGGCTCGTCCACGGCTTGAGCTCCTTCTGTGACAGCCTTCACACACTTCGCCATGGTCTGAGAGGCTCTGCTAATCGGATCTGTAGGGAGAAATTCAGACAGTATATAACATTTAAAAATAATCAAAAGTAAAAAAAGAAAGTGGCTGCATTTTAAACTGAAACTGTTACTGCTATTGCATAATTAAATACATCTTACAAATGGTATACTATCATTAAAATAAATAAATTCACAGAATCTTGGTAATATGATTTGTAAATATCACATGTTTCATACATTTGAATAAAAATGCCTTTTTGGTAGTCACAATATTTTATTCACTTATTATAGATCACAATCAGAAGGGGATTTACTGCCAGGTATAGTTTACACAATACCATGAGTTTGCTCTGGAGAGATTGGTGCAAAACAGTAAATATTAAATTAGTGCAAATTTGCATAATGTGGATTAGCAGTGGACTTAGATAAAATTTATACAATCTATTAATCGGTAGTAAATTAGAATCCCTCTATTTTTTATTGTGCGATGATGAAAATAGTTTCCACGTGATTGTGTGCTGTGAGCAATGTTTTTTGGATTTATTTAATTTAAAAAGACCCAGAAAACAGACTGAAATCATTTGAAATGCTAACATGTAGTGAATGTCTAGAGCCGGGAAGACACCAGAAGATGCAATATTATTAATTTTGCTTTGTGCTATAATATGAGGATAGTTTTATTGCTTTGGATTTATTTAGCTAAAAAAAAAAAGCAAAATAAATATGAAATCTTCATAATAACAAAACTTGTAAGAATGAAATCGCTGATATCAAATTATATTAGTAAAGTATATAAGAGGAGTGTCGGTGTCCCACCTGTCATATAAAAATCCTTCACAGTGAGCTGTGGAGGAACTAAGGGTTCATTTAGGACGGCCTGCTTCACTGCCTGAAACAGATAAGGAAGGCATCAACATCATGACAGAGAACAACAGGACATAAACTGAGATAAATTAACTGTGCACACTGGCATCTCAATCACGCTTCATTAGTTTCCTGTTATATAACCAAATAAATACATAATAGAGAAAAATAACTTCCAACCTTAGACAGTTCATTAGCCTGCTTAAAGTAGTTGGCCTCCTCACGGTCATCATATCGCACCAGGTTTGGAGAAACTTCCTCCAGCCTGCCACGCACTTCGTCAAGAGTATTATATGGCAAAGCCACTCCAGCAAGCTTAGGGAATTGGAAGGAAATCAGTGTTTAGTCTCTCTCTGTTCTGCTGAACATCACATGTTTATTGTGATCTACCGTTAACCTCAGAAATGGCTCTGATGATCCTCCAGTCCTCCCTGGCCATGCCCGGTGGAGTCACAGCCACCTTGGTCTGTTGGGTTCGGCCCTCCGTGTTCACATAGGTGCCACATTTCTCGGTATATGCCGCACCAGGCAGTATGATATCAGCCATCAGTGCACCCACATCTCCATGGTGACCTAGACCATTACAAATTAAAAAGAAAAAAGAAAAAACTGAAGCTGATGTATTTTCTTTTGCATTGCAAAATGTGCAAATCTACTGAAGTGATTATTAAAGTTTCCAACAAATATAAACCTATTCAATATTTGGATGATAACGATGGAAAGCATTAGTCGCCAACACGGTCCAAAAGCTATATGATGATCAGTCCATTCAAATAAACCCACTCAGTCACTTCAATTATTTATTTATTTATCTTTTTACTTTTTCTTTGGTCATCATTCTTTATGTGCAGAAGATGACAAGTCTGGAAACATTACTATGAGCTTCTTTTGCTGCAATAAATTAAAAAAAAAAACACTGACCTTGATAGATTATCAGGCTATCATTAGGGAGGTCTTGGCGTGCAATGCAGCCCGTATCAGCTCCGAGTAGGAACAGAACTTTGGGCGGATTCTTCCTGATAGTCTCCACTCCTGGCTTGTAGCCAAGATCGAGTGCAGCCACTTGACTGGCAACCCTGACAGCACAGAACAAATATATATATATTGCAGTGAAAGTCCTCTTTGAAAACTGCACTGTTGCCAAAATCTTGTCTTTCAATTTTCCAAGATTGTGACCTGTGAAGCACATTGAGAACCTTCCAGGTTTCCTCCGCCCCGCTGCTGACGCGAGCTTCCTGAGCGATGGTTGACACAGTGGCCATTATCGCCGCCCCATCCTCTCTCTGCAGGCAACTGCTGCCAACGACAACAACAGGATGCCTGGCCTGAGCCAACACCTGCAAGAGGCGATAAACGGCATGAACATAGCGGGAGACATTTGAGCTGACTGATGGGATTCGCAAACCAAAAGAGCTCCGTCTTACCTGGGAGAAAGGGTGAGTTCCGGAAGCGATGTCTTGAAGAACCTGAGCAGACTCCCCGAGATGGTCATACGTGTATGTGAGGTCCACTTCCTTCCCCACGAGCGCCACCTGCAACTCGTTGTGCAGCCAGCTGAAGCACGAGCCCCGTGACATTTGTTTAGTTGTCCCACGTAGCTTCACCACCAAACAGACATACCGTCTTTGCCGTAAACCGCTCACCTTTTTCTAATCCGTGCATTAAACAGAGGAGCCTCATATCGTGGGTTGGTGCCAATCAAAAGCAGCAAGTCGGCTTCTTCAATGCCAGCAATCCCAGTGTTAAGAAGGTAGTTTGAACGCAGGTCAGATCTAGAAACAAAGCGGAAACTAACGTCACCGCGGGCCAAACTGAACTTGCGACCACTATCCACTTCTACCTTTGTAAGCTCTCACCCAGCTCCACTCGCAGGGAACATCTCTTCAGTGCACAAATTTTCACTATTCAAATGGTTCAGCAAGTCTTTTAGAGAGATTAAAGCCTCTGCATCCACCAAGCCTCCAACAACAGCAGCGACATCATTGCCCTTGACCCCTTGGAGCTGACAAATGTTTTAAAAAAAAAATGTATTCAAGAGAGAAACATCACGTGTGTTTTAAACGCACTGACATCAAAGTATTACAGGAAATTACTCTAGTATGTGTTGATTGACTTACTGCACCAGCAACCCGAGTCAGAACGTCTTCCCAGGTTGTGGGAACCAACTGCCCATTCTCATTTTTCAACATTGGCTGAGTGAGCCTCTGCCTCTTCAGTCCGTCATAAGCAAACCTGCGATGGTAGGAATGAGACAGAGTCAAGCTTTGGTTAAAGATTACACTCTGATGGCTAAGATATTTCCTCATGTGATGGAAGAGGGACCTCGTCTTGTCTGAGATCCACTCTTCGTTAATATCCTCATTGAGACGGGGCAGAATTCTCATCACCTCCCCACCACGAGTGCTCACAACAATGTTACTACCCACAGCGTCCAGAACATCAACGGATTCAGTCTTCCTGTAGGAAACCACAGACGACGCATAAGTGGTAGTTGACATTTTGCCAACCCTCGAGTTTAATTGAGATTTCAGAGCACAAT
The DNA here is from genome assembly GCF_963422515.1 of Blennius ocellaris. Lineage (NCBI taxonomy): Eukaryota > Metazoa > Chordata > Actinopteri > Blenniiformes > Blenniidae > Blennius > Blennius ocellaris. Next base: position 17,092,240 of record NC_137655.1, on the reverse strand, counting down.
CCAAAAAACCTGGTCTCCCAAGGACGAGCGGTGAAAGCGTATGGCTTGGAGGTCAGGGCCCCGACGGGGCAGATATCGATGACATTCCCAGATAACTCCGACATGAACATCTTCTCCACATAAGTCCCAATCTGCAGGTCGTTGCCTCTGCCAGTAGTGCCCAGGTCTTCCACACCTGCAATCTCACTGGCAAAGCTGCCCGGAGAACAAGACAATGAGATCCGTCATTTCAAACTCCGAAAGCAACTCGACTTACTTCAACATAAGACTGTGACTCACCGCACACAACGGGTGCATTGGATACAGCGAGTCATGATAGTTTTTATGAGAGGGCCAATGTTTTTATCTTCCACGGCTCGTTTGCCCTCCGTGAAGCGGCTCCTGTCACTCCCAAACTGCATGGACTGGTCCTTCAAATGACAACGTGTTCACTCTTTACCAGCACATATTGCTCAATCTTCAAATGGTATTTTAAATTCCAAACAAAACATGAATAGTATACAAACACTAAACATATAACAATTAGAGTTGATTTTTTCTTTTTTTGTAATTTACCTGTAGATCACATTCACCCCCTTGATCACAAATGGGACAGTCTAATGGGTGGTTCGCCAGTAAGAACTCCATCACACCCTCTCTGTGTGAAAATAAATAACATTCAATTCTGAGTAGGATTGCTTTCATGTATGAGAGTTTAATTTCCTCAAAAGAAAGTAAAGCTAATTAAACTCACTATAATTAAATCACCCCGCCACAGCAGGCCACATACATGATTATGTCACATATAATAAAAGGACGGATCGCTTTAAAGCTTTAAATCAATTTACCTTCTGATAGTGATCCTACCTGGCCTTCCTTGTTTTGTCGGAATCGGTTAAAATGTTCCAGCCTTTCATGACAGGCATAGCACAAGCTGCCACCGGCTGGTGGGTAGATGAAAAAGAATTAGCGGTTATGTACAGAAGACACAGCTTGTACTGTATCGTAGTTATGAGACACTCGTACCTTGGGAACTTTCTCTATCTCCACGAGACACATGCGACAATTCCCAGCCACTGACAAACGTTCATGGTAGCAGAAGCGAGGAATCTGCATCCCCGCCTTCTCACACGCCTGAAACCGGTTAAGGATCACATATCATACAGTCGGTTTTTATGGTCTGTAGCTTATCGGATCATAGAAACGTGTGAAAATGTCTGGAACGTCTTTCAGTCCACTGAACCGAATGCATGAATTTGCTATCAACCTGCAACACGGTAGTTCCTGGCTCCACCATAACTGGCTTCCCGTCGACAAAGACTTCCAGGAGGTTGTGGGCTGCTGCTGCTGCTGCTGCAGATGCAAGGCGAGCTTCAGGCACATAAAGGAGACAATATCCGTTCATTATGTGTATATAAACAAATCTACTTCCTTGAAAGGTTTTGCATGGAAAAAAAATATATTGCAAAAGTAGTGCACTAATATGAGACTGTTTTAGTTGCTGTATTTGAAATGCATACAATCTCTTGTAAAATGTTACATTTTTTAAATCTGAAATTTGTAAACTAGTAACAAAGAAACACGTCGAGTAAACGTTCGTCAGAATTGTATTTATGCAAATAATGATTTGTTTTCTGCAGTGCTTTTGATAGATGTTAACAATACCTAACCAGGTTCAGATTTGCACATGAGGGAGGTATCTACCCTTCTTCTGCTGAAATATTATTATATTATTATATAGATATTATTACAGGAGTCATACAATCATCACTTTCTCTTGGCAAAACATCAGACCACACATATAATCATTGTATATAATTTAAGATAATCCTTTATTTGTCCCACAATGGGGGGAATTTACATTTTTGCAGCAGCAAGTGGACAGTATGAAAAGAATACAAACAAAAATACTTAATATTAAATTCATATTAAATCAATAACAACAGTAACAATAATATAAAAACATGATCAGAGTGTGACAACATTTTACCTTCTTGCATGAGAATGTTGGTACTGATTGAAAATATACCAGAGATTATTATAGCGTAGAATAAATGGTTAATATATACTGCACATGAGAAAGCATAATTAGAAATGTTACTGTTTTACTAGGATTGTGGACGTCAGATGGGGTGGCTCATTATAGACATGCCTTCACAACATTTGACATCTGTATTTCAAAATTTAAAAAAAAAAGATTTCAAGTTACTTTATGACTCCTGTAGAATGTACCAATGAAATCTCGGTCCAGCAGCTCAGTTAATACCAGAGAACGCAGATTGGTGACGCCCTCTCTGCCTCCCTTCAGTTAAACTGGGCCAACAGCCGCCCCGGTACCAGGTTTGTAATCCTGTCGGTAATCCATCAACTCAAAAGTAGCAAGGGTCATTGAGCAGTTCCCGAAACAAAGCGGGTGAAACAGAAACGCAGTCTGCAGGTAAATACATCTGATCGATAAGGTCGCGTGCTGTTACCATTGTGCGCTGCGGCCGCGCCTCCTTTGGCGATGGCTGCGGGGAAGAAGAGGCTGCGGCTCGCAGCAGGCAGACGGAACATGCTGGGGGGGAAGAGAGAGACGGAGACACAACAGCATCATGCGGGCGGCCCGACATTAACCCCCACAGTCTCAATCAATCCCCTCATTGTGTCGACTTCACGTGGTAAAGATGCAGGAAGTTCGTGGCGCGTGCCCCCCTCCCCACACACACAAACGTTAGCTAAAGGTAGCCTCCTCCTCTTCCACGCGCATGCTACCAAAACAAAAACATTGTCGACACGATTCTAACAGCGATGCCACTAAAACGTACAATAACTGACGTGACCAGTAAGTTTATTTATTGACATGCCGCTGAGCGTGATTCACGTCGGCAGCGATGGCGTCACACTTCTCGAACTCCTTTAGCTCGCGACGTTGCCAATACCGTTCAATTTATAATGTTCATAAACGACCACGGCATGCACGTGAAGCCTTTGTTTTGTTTTGTTTTATTTAGTTTAGTTTAGTTTTCTTTCATTTGAAATCACCGTCCTGCGAGCCACGTCACGTCGGCGGTCATAAACACAGCTCTGCGCTAAACATCGCCAATCTAACACACCTCAGTAGAAGCCAAACGGAGAAATAGTCCCTATTTATTTATATTTAATCCACGAGCGTTGTTGTGTTGGTCCCTTCTTACCTTGCTGGGTTTCTCCTCACGAGGGCTGCCTGTCACGCAGATTGCGCACCGTGCTGTTATTCTGCTGCGTCACAGATTAAGTAATCCAGTCTCCCATAATCCAAAAAACAGGGCTACTTTCTTGCATAATCTACGAGTACTTCAACTTTTTCAGCATCGGTCATTATAACAGATGAAGTGATTATAAAACTATGCTTATTTTGCAATCACTTATATGCCATATTTTGATGTTTAAGACTCGAGGATGTATATTCAAAATATGATTCCTTTATGAATAGATAATCAAGATAACAAAAAATATATAATCAAGATATATACTTGTCAGAGGTTCCTCAACATGTATTATTATACCTCAAATAATCTTTCTACAATACATTTTGGTATAATAATAATATAACGATATGAATGATGGACAAATAAAACAAACAAATGTTCAAAGTAATTCTTGAGTTTTCAGTAAATTTCGGATGAATTGTCCTGTATGTCTGTAGCTTACGGAAAATTAACAAAATATATTGGGACAGTTTTTTAATGTAATAAAGACTTAAAAATGAAACAGCGTCACAAAGATACAATTGATTTACTCAGTCTGAACACAGCAATAACTAAAGTCAAAACAAGATACAGATCCACAAAAAGAACAACAAATAAGAACAAAACACACCCGAAACCAAACAAAGGAAATCATTTGGACTCTTCATGTTTTTACATGCCTGAAAATGAGTAGGAGGAAGTTTAAAGTCATCTAGCCCTGCCCTGAAGGACAATACTGACGGTTAACAATTACATAATATAAAATTCTTGTGATAGTGTATTCTTAACTGTCACTCTGTTGTGTAACAAAAATAATAATGATATTTGACAGCTTTGATATTTGGGCCTTTGCAACGAGGAAATACTTTCTAGAATAATATGACTACATACAAGCTGAATATATTCATAGATGCACACATACAGTATATAGGAGTACAGAGACGTGTAGTACAAACGCCCAAAATGACCTGCTCTTCTATACACATCTGTATGTGCATGGCCTCATACAGATTTATGTTGATATGGACACCAACAAATTCATACTTCAGTTAAGTAAATGGAAATTATCTTCATGTCAGCAGTACTTAAATTCCAGCATTTTGTAGGCAGATCAGAGGCAATCCTGCTCTTTTTGTCAGATATTATTTCATGTCCAGGGTTATAATGTGCGGGCGAAGCTTGAGGGTTAATGCAGCACACAAAGTACATTTTCTTTGTCGAACGGCAGTCAATTTATGAACAAACAATGAGAACCGGACATGACATAAAAAGAGGAAATGGCAAAGCGAAAAAGGATGTCTGGTCACTCGCTCATGTACATTCACTCGGTGACTAATTTCATCTGCATCCAGTTAGCTCAGCCTGATGTGGCACTGTGCCTCTGACAGGAAGATAATCTTTCTATCCTTCAGTTTTGGCTTTCAAAGTATAGTCGTCATTTCCGTTGGCTCATGTGTCTCCGGGAATTGTTTGTCAAGTGCAAGATGGGACACACACAAATCTCTAGAGTGATACAAACCTTGTCATCCTCCCAGTCGTGGGATGGTGCTCTCTCTCTCTCTCTCTCACTGACACGTCCTCTCAAATCACCACAGAGTGAAAACAGGAAATGCCAGATTTTGTAAACAGAAACTCAGGAAATGGAAAGGAAATACACATCTGGATTTATGTCCAGCCCCGGCACACTTTCTGAGTATATGTAAGTCCTCCAGGAAAACTTGTCTGTGTGTACAGAACATGTCAAAGGTCACACTTCAAAGAAAATGAGGAAAAACAAAGTACTGTTATGTTGAGAACAATAATTTTATTAGACTATATATATATATATATATACTATTATTTCAAATATATTAGAATAATGAAGACTATGCGGCTCTTCACAAAAAATATGATACATCAATAAATGAATCTTGCAGCCACAATAAAAATGCACACAAACACATTGTGGAAATATAATACAGTATACAACCAGATACCTGCAATAGCCTGTGGGATATACAAGAGCAGATATCTTGGTCCAAGAGGTGACAGCAGTAAAACACTATGCAATTTATTTTGGGAAAAATAATCATCATAATTGTCCTGTGACCAAAGAAACGTTTTGAACATTGTATAATGAACATGAACAACACATGTTTGATATGTATTTACACATAAATGTCAAAAACAAGATAATGGATTCAATAACTTGAAATGATTGTGATTAAAAATGTTACTGGGTTTATCAGCATCACTACCAATTGATTTACACCCGATGGATTAACTCACAATTCAAGCTTTAATTTGATTTTGTGAAATAAAAGGAATAACATGTCCATGTTAATAACAGCCACTGATCAGCTTTTCCACAGGGAGTAATTGTTAGTGGAAGGCAGTGTAACTTTGTCCAAATGAAATGATATTGGAAAATGTCAACGTCACAGCTGGAAGGACCGACGCTGGCGGTCCTCCGCGTCGTAATACTCAGTCTGAACCACTTGTTTTTCATGGACAGCTTCACAAGTCGGAGGACGACTGTAGTCATAGAGTCGATGACTCCACCGGCTCCTCGGGCACGCTGTCCTGATGAAGTCCCGGCACGGACTCTATCTCGGTGGCGGAGATCGACTGGCTGAGCTCTCTCAGGGAGCTCTTCGTAATGTCCAGACACGCACGCTTCAGGATGCGGCGCACCTTTCTGCCTAACAGCATGTACAGCAGGGGGTTAATGCAGCTGTTAAAAAAGCCTAAGCTGGTGGCGAGCGGGAAGCCGGCTTTCAGTATGTTGTGGAGATAAAAGGAGGAATGTATGGATAACTCCATTAAGCTAAAAGTATGAAAAGGGGCCCAGCACACAAAGAAGGCCAGGATTACGGCGGTGACCGTTTTAGAGAAGCTGGACAGGCGAACTGAACCCCCCGATTTTCTCACTCTGACTGCCAGTAATATGCCTGTCACACATATCGCTGTGAATGGGAGAAGAAAGCCCACCGTGGTACGAATGGCCACGATCACGATGTGCGTCACGGCTGCTGTGTGTCCGTCCTGCGTGTGGAAGTTGTTGAAGCACACCACTTTGTCGTGCAGGCGCATGGTGTCGCGGAAGACAAGAGCGGGACAGCTCAGGGCCGCAGCGAGCACCCATATGCAACCGCACACCACCCAGGCTCTGTCGACGGTGCGGTGCCTCTGAGACCAGTTCAGGTGAACCAGAGAGACGTACCTGTCGATGCTGAGCACCGTGAGAAAGAGCACGCTGGCATACATGTTCATCACGGACACAAATGAGTTAATCTTGCACATGGCCACGCCGAAGTCCCAGTGGAAGTCCCGCAGAATGTAATCAATGTAGAAGGGCAGGAAAAGCACAAACACAAAGTCTGCCAAGGCCAGATTGAGCAGCCACACGCTGTTGACCGTCTTTTTGCTTTTAAACGCCGTCACCCAAATCACAATCCCGTTCCCTATTAGGCCGAGCACAAACGAAATGATGTAGATGACTACTGAGATTATGTGCATAGTTTCCCGCTGCCTGTGGTCTACTTTAAGCTCCTCCATGTCGCCATACTCCAGGTAGTACTCATAGGTGTAGTTTTCATAGTCTTCGGTGGAGTCATCCATTGTGGCAAGGATGTCGGCTCAGTGATTATCTGTGGGGAGGAAAAACACAGGATAAGATGCATTCCTGAAAGGTGATCTGCAAACACCAGAGCTCGCACATAGTCATCAACTGCCACATGTTCTCACCGAACACTTGTTGTGATTCTGCCCGGCTGTTTTTCCACACAGATCCAGCTGCCCCGCGCCGGCCCTGTTGCTGGTCATACAGCTGGGTGTGTCCCGAGCAACGCTGAAACATTATGTCACACATCCATTAGGATCAACAGCGTTGGACAGAAAGATGCTTGAGAGGGGATGATTCACTCTGTTTGTTCTGAAAGTAAACAGTGAGAAGCTCACAAAGACTGCAGTTTTTTTCCCCCACAAAGTTTACACACATTGCAGGATGAAAGGAAAACACGTCACTCATCTTCAGAAAGCACTCCTCAAAAAAAAAAATAATTGTCTGGGTGAAAGGTGAACCCACGGTATCATTGTCGAGGTCATTTCAGGACCTTCGGGTGTGCAGATGTTTCACAAGTCAGATCGGGAAACGTTCACCCCCAAAAAATGTGTGGTTAGAGGTGAATGCAGGGGAAGTCAGACGCTTGTTTATGCGGCGCTATTTCTATCCCTCTTTGCAATGCAAGTGTATCTAGAAGGAAGATTGTTAATGAACTTTGAAGACAGACGTATATGCAAACAAACTTATATAAAAATGAAGTCTTAAGCTCGCTGGCTGTAAGGAATCCTACATAAACGATGTCCAACACTAAAAGGAAAACAATGAAAGAAGAATAAATGACTTTGTGAGGGCGAGTTATGTAATTACTTTCTGCACCAGTTGTACAATAACAAAAAAATTAAATAAAAAAAAGAAGTCAAGACCATGCGGATTGTAACATTTTAACCCTTTGTGGGTCACTCTTCAAATACTGTATAGTGTTGTAAGAGGATATTTTAACACTTTAACGTCCATGTAAATGCAATCATGTGTCATTTAGATGTAATAGAATGTATTGAAAAGCACCACATTGACCTAATTACATTTCTCAGTTATTTTTTTTAGTTTAAAACGTCTCTAAATTGGATAATTTTCTCACTTATTTCAAGTCCAGATTGGCTATATGCTATTGAGTACTACTGCCCATCTGTTTAGTTCATTTATTGCAAAAGAAATTGACTCTAAATATGACTAAGTGTTGGTTTTATGTGCACAATGCTGTGCTCCCGCAATGGCGTTTAAAAAAAAAAAAGATTGTTTATCATATATTCAAGCAGAAAGCATCGTTTAGGTGAAGTGAGGAGATGCTTTATCAGCAATCTCAATTAACGGATCATATTTTATGATTGCCATCAATTAGGTTAAAAAAAGAAACAAACAAACAAAAGTGACCTAATATGGTCACTAAAGGCTTTAAAGAATCTACTAAAATAGCTTGAGCGTACAAAGTGCATAAAGCAATGCAAGCCATCAGAAAACAGAAGAGAGCTTAAGAAACTACGTGGACGAAATACTGAAATAGGAAAAAGAAAAAAAAGAAAGATGGTGAAATATCTTTGCAGCAAATTGGAGAAGAAAAGCACATCCTCTGAATAGAAAAATAAAGGTTTAAGTAGAACCAAAAGTCGCATAGAGTAACAAAGTGGAGTTTTGGAGGCTTTCGTGCATCGCTTACTTCAAGTTCAGCCCTCCTCCTCCTCCTGCTGCTGCTCTGCGTCCAAACTGTGCCGGGTATGGAGGATCACTCTCCGCTGCCCGTTGTTTGCCTGCTTTTTCTGGGTCCGTAAGTTCCCACATGAAGTTTCCCCGGGGCCGGACGAGCAGTGCCTCTCTCCTTGCGGGGGCATCCAGCGGTGAGCGGAGCTCAGCTCGGTGTGCGGAGGGCTCCGGTGTCCGGGTGTCGGGGGGGGCTGGATGTGCGGTGGGTGCGCCGGGCTGACGCGTCAGGACTGACCGCAGAGGGAAGAAAAGTTGTTGGTTAGAAAGAAGAAGGCTTTCATTCAGCGGAGCTGTTGGAGTAAACCAATCGCACACGTTTCCGTTTTTTGTTTTTTTTTATGTTGGGATCCGTGATTCCCTCCCAACCCCGTGTGTGTGTGTGTGTGTGTGTGTGTGTGTGTGTGTGTGTGTGTGTGTGCGTGTGTGTGTGCGTGTGTGTGTGTGTGTGTGTGTGTGTGTGTGTGTGTGTGTGTGTGTGTGTGTGTGTGTGCGTGTGCGTGTGTGTGTGTGCGTGTGTGTGTGTGTGTGAGTGTGTGTTCCTGCTGTGATTCTGATTCAGCACCTTGTTGCTTGGCGCTCATTAAAGGAAAAAAAAAAAGCTTGTGGCTCACCCTCATAAGCTGCAGAGGTTTATAACACTGTAAACTGTTTTCCTAAGTCTTGTGGTAAATCCAGGGCTGGTCCCACATTAAATTCTGACAAAACTGTGAATTTGGAGTAAGTTAGTCATTTAAAAAAAAAAAAAAATTGTGTGTATTTGCATGCCAACTTCCCCTCACAAATTAAACCAATAGGTTCTGATATATTTTGCACGGATAATGGATTTGTTATTTACGCAAAGGTCCCATCAATCGTGCTACCTAACCATAACCCTAACCTTTTGCACTGCACGATCAACCAATGCTTACACCTTCGCCATAACTGTAACCCTCCGTCCTGCATGAATGACCAGTGCTTGCACCTTAACCGTAAAAGTAACCCATGGTGGTGTGCAATCGACCAAAGCGTGCACCTTAACCTAAACCTAAACCTTAACCTTAACCCCTACTGCTGCTTTATTGAACAATGCTTGCCTCCTAACCCTAACCGTGGTCCTTAGCATTGCTCAATCGACCAGTTCTTGCACCACGGGCCAATATGTGCGCTATTAAGAAACCGTTATTTGCGCATCACCCAAAAGCGCCATTAACATTATGACTAGTTCAGGGATTCTCTATATTCATGATTAAAAGAAACGTTTTTGCTCCCCATCTAAAAAATTTAATTTGTCCAAAGCCACAATACATATTCAACTTAGGCTGAACTTTAATTATAGCCACAAGGAGCCACGACAAAGGGGCAAAATATGCTGCAGAGCTGCAACTTGCAGACTTGAAGGCTATGCTGCTAATCCTTCAAATGATGGAAATTGAGAAGTGCCCCTCCACTCTTCCTCCCTTTGGATACTTGTTTGCCAAGAACTTCCCCTAAAAAAATAACTGATTTGGAGAATTTTCAGGGCAACTCAACACCGCAAACTCAACTTATTCTGATAACATTCTTGTTTGGTGCATTATCTTACTGAAAGAGGCAAGTACCATCTGGGTATACCATTTAAATGGTCCAGCTGGTTCATGGCTATTCACATGCAAGTAACTCAGATGCACGTCACACACGGTGCCTATAAGGCTATTAATGTTATATTACCCCCCTTATAAAGTGTTAATAAGTGTTCTACACTTCAACTGTCTGTGGTCATAATGTTATGGCTCAGTGCTGGATGACTAAAGTTTAGTGAAAGGGGGAATTCCAGAAATTTAACGTACTCCCAAAAAGTTGGAAAAATTGATGCAGTATATTGAGTTATCGCAGCTGTCTGCCAAGTTCCACAGCTCCTACACAGTAAACCCATTAAGAACCTCCTCACAGTCTGCGGCGCACACTCACGTCTTTGAAACTCCCTGAGCAGTTTCCAAACACAAGGCATCATTTTAAAGATTAAGCTCCATCACAGACACACAGCAGTTTTTTTCTTTTTTTTAAAAATCTTTTCCAGATTTGATTAATTCTAAACTGAATGTGTGCAATTGATTAACATGTTGGTGCAGTGCATATACTGTCACCAAAATGTTATTTTCCAGGGTTTCTGCAGGCGTTCCTCCCATGCCGTGCATGAAAACTGCCCAATATGAGAAAGCAAAGCGTGTTCCTCCTTTTAAAAACAGCTGTCTTGTCTGTAAGATTCAGAAATTATAGAGAAAAACAAAGACGCAGCTGCATTACAGTCTGTCATCAGTGCTGTCGCACGACTTTATGTGGGAGCGAAACACAGCGCACCTGCGGTCGCATTGCATGAATAACTGCTGAAAACGTTAAGTCAAGAGTTAAGAGTTTTTCTTGTCGTTCATTGTCAGCCATTCATTGTGAGAACACTCTTTGACTTCTCTTTGTCACATCAAAAAACCAACTGAATTGCTTTCCAGTCCAATTGTACATGTGACACTGCAGCATTAAAAGTTCCACTGGCTAACCCTTAAAGAAGAGACATCAGTTGGGGTTAAATTATTCAAAGTGTAAGCGATTAAGTCTGATAAGTTTCAGACTATTCATATGCATCTTTCCTCTTCTGATTCATCGGAGAGCCAGACAGTCTTGTCCTAGCTGTCTCAACCTCCACCGACTCAAAATGACTATTTCTTTGTGAACGCTTTAGGTCATCACTGTTTGATCATTCAAAAGCTTCTCTCTCTGTTTGCATGCCAGCACCATTTGTGGATCTTTACTATCATATGTGAAAGTGACAGTCTAGTTATAATTTAAAGCCCATGTTTAACAGTTTGTCTTGAATATATTTTGTCATCTCAGAATGAGGCTGAGCGCAGAAAGCGCATTATTGGACACAGTGCTTATTGGAAGAATCATCATTTTGGACATAAGGATGCTTTTCCTCTGCTGCTGTTTCAACAAGCACTTCTTTTCTATGCTAGGTGTGTCATACGTAACACCCAAGGGGCCGAAACCAGCCAGCTGGAAGGTCCAACTTGGCAGGATGACTTTTAAAAGTATAAAAATGACAACGAGGACCATCAGTAAAAACACTTTCTATTAAAGTGACTACTATTCCCGTTTTGCCACCTGTGAGGACATTCCAACTGTTTTAACCTTTTGGGATTTTTTTTACAAAGCAGTTTTGCTTGAGTTTGCCATTTATGAGCCATTTTAAACTTTTCTTTTAGGAATTGTAGTACTTTTATCATGTTTTTTTCCTGCTGTTTTTACACATTTTCCCCACATTTCTTGTGGTTTTAGCTATTGTTTTCATTGTAGTTGTGCCCTTTTTTGAAATGTTTTTGAACCCAGAGATACAGGTTCTTTGGATGATGACTCTGGTGTGCAAATAAAATCAAAATAAGATCACATTTTTTTATTTATGCATAATTTAGTGAAGCCTTCAGAGAGAAAGAAGGGATGAAGAGCCACATGCAGCTCGAGAGCTGCAGGTTCCAGACCCCTGGTATGATGGATGGCCAGATGAATTCTTCCAATTCAGTCTAGTCCAGTTCGTTCTAGTCCAGTCCAGTCCAGTCCAGTCTAATCTAAATGTATTCATAAAACACATTTAAAGACACCACAGTTGACCAAAGTACACAATTTATAAGTTTACATAAAATAGAAAAAAGTGATAAATATGAAATGCATTAAAAAAGATGAGTAAGACTTGTATAGAATTATTGGAAGGCCTAAAAGGAATGATGAATTTTAAGGTGTGTTTTTAAAAACAGACAGGGAAGGGAGCCTCTCTAATAGACAGTCATTCCACCGCATCCGGGCAATGACTGCAAAGGCGCAGCCTCCTCTCAGCTCACACTTGGTTTTAGGCAGCATCAGGAGTTAATTCTCGTCTAGAAACTAAAGCCAATTTGAAAAAAAGATCAATAAATGCAGGGAAAAGGAATCCCCCTGATCTCCAGATTGTCCCTGCTGCCCCCCCCCCCCCCCCCCCCCCCCGCGCCCGCCGCCCCCTCTTCTCCCCAGACAATGATCCACCCCAGACTTTGAAATCCACTGGCATGTGGTTATGTATGACACTTAAATTTTTAATGTTATTTTTTTTTCAAGTAGTTTTATTCTAGTATTTAATAATTAATTTCTCTGAGGTGTGTGTGTGTGTGTGTGTGTGCGTGTGTGTGTGTGTGTGTGTGTGTGTGTGTGTGTGTGTGTGTGTGTGTGTGTGTGTGTGTGTGTGTGTGTGTGTGTGTGTGTTGTGTAACCCGGTGTGGAGGAGGACGACTCTCCGAGGCGGAGCCTGCTGGTTGACTTCCAGTTGCTGCCTGGCCACCGCCTTCTTTCAGCTCCCCCCTCCCGTCCCGATCTCCCCTCTTCTCTCCTCTTCCTCCTCTCCTCCTCTCTCCTCTTCCTCCTCCTCCTCCTCAGCCGCTACTGCAGCAGCCAGCAGCAGAGCCCCGGTGCCTCCCGGATCCATGAAGAAAGCCCCCCTGCACGGCACCTCTCCCGCCGCGATGGGCCGCGCGCTCCTAACAGCCTTGACGTGTTGATAACCGAGATATTTTCAGCTCTCAAATATGAATCATGCATTTGATATTTCTGGCCACTTTGCTCGTCAGCGTCCTCTCGCCCTGGCTTCATCCATCGGCGGCTTCATCCGGTACGTCTTGCGATCTCCCCCCCCACCAACCCTCCGGCTCCCAGTCACTCCGACCTGGCCGCGCGCACCTCCCGCTTTGGTGCGTGCGCCTCCGGTGTGTCACCTCCGAAGGTGTGCTGTGCTGTGCTGTGCTGTGCGGACACACATGACGCCTCGCTGCGATCTTGCTGCGTCTCCGGCGCGATGGTGCATGAGCCGCAGACCACAGCACCTCAGCGTTATACTGTTGTTATTTGCCCGTTGTTCAGATTGTGAGGGAATACAGCTCCTCGCTGCTGCTGCTGCATCTGAATGAACTGTCAACGGGGACTCAGTGTGCTCATCCGCAGAAGTCACACAGCTGTTTGGATTTAAACACACTGCAGTTTTTTTTTCTTTTTTTTTTCCACTTTGTTCATAAGTAAATGCACCAATTCATATTCTCAATCCTGAGTTGTCAGTGTACTACGGTATGTCTCCATTAAAGAATCGCAGTAATGCAGTGGTCCAATTGCCCCAGCGTTATTATCATATGTGTGTCATGAATAAAGGATGTCAGCTGGCTCTGTGCATGTGTGTACGCACCGGTCGGGTTTTTTCATATATCTGTGTGCTCCCGGGGGGGAAATTCCTTCGCAGATTCTCAAGGAGTAGAGGACAAGGTTGAGAGGGATGCAGTGCCAGCCCCGCTGAAGCAACAGGCGACTGCAGCACCTGCTCTCGACAACACAACACGCCATGCAGTAGAGCATGTGATCACCTACCCCTCGCGGTTGATCTACTACCTGAACGAGGATTCGGAGAGCACCTACCATGACCTGAACACCCAGACCAGGAACCAAGCCACGGGAGGCCAGGTGAGCCGGCAACTCGGGAGGGATGCTGTGAAAAGTTTTCAGTGTGTTTTAGTGTTCCCAGTGACGTACACATCACTTTGGCAGACATTTTTTCCTTGTTATTCTGCAAAAAAAAAAAAAAAAAAATGGAACGATGCCAAACAAGCAGACTTTTTCCTCTCACGAGACCCAGTGTGCATCTGCACCTTTGTTTCGAGGGCTGTAAGGGATGCTGGAGGTGGACCTGAGAGGAGTGTTTGCTCTGTATACACAGCTTTAATTGTGGTGACTTCTCTCTCTTCCTGTACAGGCAGCCCATCTCGCCCAAGTCAGCTTCCAGTTGGAAGCGTTTGGCTCCAGATTTGTTCTGGATCTAACGCTGAACAAGTAAGTCCTCTCATCTCATGACGGTAGTTTAGTTTAGCTCAGAGATTGATTTTTTTTTGCGGTTGTTAAAGGAAGTTTCTGTACGTTTATAGTGTACAGGGGAATTGTGATCGCTATGAGAAATGTGTACTTTTCCATGCCTTTTGCTCCTGGGCTCCTCTTTGTAGTTTCGAATGAGTCACGTAAAAATGATCTGGTTCTGCGAAAAAGCTGTAGGAGGCCTATACATTATTTTTGTGCAATGTACCCAAGTACTACTGCAGAGGAGGCGAGTGCAACGTTAGTGTAATAGTACCACAACAACTGGATTCATGAGCAACTCACCGGGCGGAAAGCAAAAAGTCAGCTTCTGCTTCTATCATAACAAACCATGTTAGTTGTCAAGGTCATGTTGACAGAAAAGAATATATAGTCGTACCTTTTTTTTTTTTTTTTCTCATTCTGGCCTTCTTGAAGAGGTTATGTAAAGCCTGTCTAAAGATGTCTGCCCCGACAGATCCACACTGACACTCTTCACTCCACAGATATTATGCAAAATATTATGTGGTGCCATGCAGAATATTAATAAGACCATAAAAGGGAAACGGCGATGCAGGTTTCATTTCTCACAGCGGAGCCGTTCAGTTTCAAGTCGAGCCACTTGGCGAGGTTCATGATGGTAGAAACAGTTGAACGGCGTTGGAATTGAAATATATTTGAGGTTTTAGGGGGGAAAAAACTGGTGTGATTGTGGTCAGGAATATAAATGTTCAAAGCGGCATGGGACAGAAATGACTACAGTGACGAGTCCCACCCGCAGCCGACTGCTGTTTATAAATGAGATGTATTGTGTGTCAGATTAGGCATCAATGCAGCCTCAGTTGAAGGGAATGTGATGGCGTAATTGAATAGGTCAGCGTGCCGACGTATAAGCGCTGAAAACAATCCGCATCCGGCCGCCAGGCTACAGACCGAGAGAATATTTTGGCCGGATGCTTTTAGAATGAACTCAAGTCTTCAGCTTTAATGAAGCTTTAATAGTGTTGCATCAAAAATGTGCAGAGAGACAGTTCCGTATTCTGTGGTCTGCAAACACTGTCCTGTCCAGAGCGCTCTGGACACTCAATGATATTGATTTGCTCCGTACTTAAAGTAGCCAGTCTACATATGTGAGGGACTTAATGTACATTGGTATAAGGGCTTAAAACTGCTGATTGGATTTTAGATTGCTTAATGGGATTAACTGGTTTCAGTCGTAAGACAATGTCATTTTAAATGGTCTTAGATTATCGGTGGACCGTTAGTTTGTTTGATCATCACAGAGAAATGACATAACATTTTGATTTCAGTGTCTATAATTAGTTTTCAAAGGTTTGAAAACAAAGAAAATCATATGAACGCGAGCGTCGCTTTGGTTCTTCTGCTCTCTTTGTTGTCATTTTGTCCCGATTTTAGCACCATAGAGATTAAGAGTTGATATCATCACTCTTTCTTTCTCTCTTTTAGGTTCAAAATGCTCTGCAGGGTCCAGCTGAAACTAGACCCAGCATCATTGTGTTCTTTTGCAGGCGGAGGCAGTAACACCTCCGTGTATCACATGTATTTAAGTTGGCGTGTGTCACGCAAAAACGACCGTTCTTCTCGTGTCAATTCCAGCTCACACGGCCTCACAGAAGACCCTCTCACACACGGCACGCCGTGTTTATTGGACATTCATGAATCAACACAAAAACAATGGAGTGTTTTACAGCAGTGTGGGGGCTTGACAGTGTGACCTTGATTCCCAGCTGTTTGCTCGTAGGTTATCTGTGGGATGCCTTGTGTGTGTGTGTGTGTGTGTGTGTGTGTGTGTGTGTGTGTGTGTGTGTGTGTGTGTGTGTGTGTGTGTGTGTGTGTGTGTGTGTGTGTGTGTGTATGAGAGGAGTTTGGATTGTGTTAGCTGCGACAGTACCGATCTAAATATAGATAGGTCTGCTACCTGCCAATGGCTGCTACTTTATCAGCTCACCTCGTACTGTACCTGGGATTTGAGATCCTCTGAAGTCGATGATTTAAAGCATGGAGAGAGCTCAGATCCCGTCTGGATAAAGGAGTTTGACGTCAGCAGAGATGGTTTCTTTCTGGGGAAAAAAGGGCTGTGGTTCCTCGTGAGGGGTAAAAAAATTTTATACAATTTTTTTTTCCTCCTCCCTCTGCTTTGTTTCTGTGAAGATTTCAGTGCCACTGACCTTTCTTTTCGGGCATCTCTTTTAAGACTGGGTGGAGACCGCTTCATTGCATGAACAGTGTGACGGTGTCGTGTGGTGTTTCTGAGCTGCATTTGGTCGGGTGCCAGGAATAAGAACCTCCTGCAGTTTTTTCTTTTTTTTTGGTCCCCTCTCTCTGCTTCCCCTCTTTCCTGCTTTCCTCTGCTGCTTCTGCTGCTGCTTCTGCTGCATTGTGGCACTATCCTATGGATGGAGAGACTTCAGGGCAGGACTCCCTCTTTCTGTGGTCTCCACAGGCAATCACAGCTCTCGCAGACACACACACGCCTCTGGATTTTCATGTTCCAGTGCTTTACCCCTCCACACACTGCAGTGCTGCTGGCCACCCACGGACACACACACACACACACACACACACACTTGCAAACACCAGTACACCGTGGTGTGGCCCACTCTTCTCGCCTGTCCTCATCTGTCAAGCTATAAATAGCCCCTCACTCACAAATCTCTGGGACATGCCACAACTCTTCACTCATAATTGTCCACTTCCTGCTCACGAGTCACTAAGCATCACTCAAAAATGTCACTCTGCTGGTGCCACAAGATAAATCCATCACCCCCCCCCCCTTGTTTTTTTTCCCTTCTTCTTCTTTTCTTTGTCCTGCAACATCACTGCATGTCCACAAAGAGGCGAATGTTTTTTGATTTGCAAGGTTGCTCAGGGAAAAAAAAGAAAAGTGCCTTTGTGGCAGAAATTGCAGCCACTTGAAGTCAGCGAACAGATTGAGTGCATGTTATGGTGAGGGACGCTGACTCAGACAGCGGGAATTGCTGGGAGGACCGTTATGTTCAAGGTGAAGCCACGGCCTAACAATCATTTATCACATTAGGAGTCATTGGCAGCTTACAGATTCGGTTACTTGGTTTCTCTTCCCTTCATTTGTGTTGTTTCTCAATCAGTCGTCTAATTTTGGAATTTTTAGAGAAGAAAGAGTCATGTAAAAACTGCAGTGTCAGGAGAGCGCTTTTAGACTTATTTTAATTTTAGGCTGCAACTCCTGATGGCTTTTACATTGGTGACGTTTTTTTGGGGTTAGGGTTGTGCCGCCTCTTTCAGAGTTAACTAACTATCCTCTTGAATCCACGTGTCATGATATTTCCTGAGGCCTTACATCAGTTAACATCCCCACCACACCTTTTAGATGCCACGGGAGTGTTTGTGCAGGCTCACCCAGGCGCAGCGGTGATGAGTCGTCTTGTTTAAACCAGAGCTGCGCTCACCGCTAACCCAAAGCCACAATGTGAGAGTCGGTCACAGCAGCAGACAAACAGGCTGCTGTGTGTTCTTTTTTATTGTCGCTGCATCACGTCCCTCCACTGCTACTAACCACATCTCTGTTTTCATCAGTGACTTGCTGTCTTCAGATTATGTTGAGATCCACTATGAAGGGGGGAAACCTGTCCTGTCAAAGGTAAAGTTTGGAGGCTTTTCTTTTCCTGTTATATTGGAAGTCATGTATATTGTTGGTAAAATGCAAAAAAAAAAAAAAAGCATGTGAAATAAACAGATTTTAGTGAATTTTTGCACATCCGTTTGGTTGCTATCTTTAATCAACATTTGACAAATTGAAGACGCCAAAAAAAAAGCTGCGTCTACAACTGTAAACCTTCTGTACTAAATAAGAAATAGAACAAAATGTTCATGAAAAGGAGATGGACAGATAGAGAGACAGACAGACTTGGGTAAGTAGGTTAATATGTGAGATTGTGTCACGTTGTAGAGCAGAGGTAAAGAGGAAATGGAGAGAGGGCAATGAGAGCCGGGTCCTGCTGCTGCTGCTGATTCAGGCAGCGGTGAGCTGGGCTGGGCTACTGGAGCTGAATCAGCAGGGTTTCACTCCCCTGCAGCCTCCTGCTGGAGCTCTGGTCACATGACACGGGGAGGGAAAGCACTCTGCAGTAGCAGCGCAGGGTGGGATGGGTGAAGCGTGAGTGAGGAAGAGAAAGGGGGCAAAAAAATAGAAAAAACTGGAGTGGGGTGGGGAGGAGGTGTCCTCTGCTCACCCTGGGCCCCGACAGCTGAGTCACAAACAGCGCCTGTAACCACCTTGCAAAGTGTTAACTTCACATCTTAAGACCCCCCCCCCCCTGCACAGGAATGCTCCGCGAGTAAGCTGAACCAACATCTGTGGCACAAGCTGTTACATATTTGAAACTGTGTTGGAAATTCGAGCACAAAATCGTTAACTGCAGAACTGATACTTCGCCTGTGTTACGTCGAACCTGTGAGACGTTTCGGTGGATGTTTGCAGCACACCGCCAGAAAGGCTCCTTTGCAGTGATGCTGCATCAGAGCTGTGCTTTTTTCTCTCTCTCTCTCTCTCTCTCTCTCTCTCTCTCTCTCTCTCTCTCTCTCTCTCTCTCTCTCTCTCTCTCTCTCTCTCTCTCTCTCTCTCTCTCTCTCTCCCTGCAGGGTGGAGAGCACTGCTACTACCACGGCCAGGTGAGAGGGAACGAGAACTCCCATGCGGCCTTATCAACCTGCAACGGGCTGCAGTAAGTGAACAGCCGGGCTGTGTGTATTCCTTGCCATGTTCGGAATATCTCGGGATAAACTCATCTCTGCTTCTCGGCTCCTATTGATTCAATATCGACTGGCTTCTCTCCCTTTTCTTCTCCCTCCGCCTGGCAGCGGGATGTTTGACGATGGAGTCCATGTATATCTAATTGAGCCCTTGCTACAGACTCATTCAATTGTAAGTTATTACTCTGGCTGAAAAAACGCAAATATTTATCACCCAAATGTCCCCCAGACGTCTCTTGATTCACGCATGCAATTATCAATACTCCTATTTCCAGTCAAAGATGTCCTGACCTCTCCAAGGATGCTCCTGGTTTTAGAAGAAGACATAATGAAGCACATGCTGCAACATTTGACCACAAACATGAGCTAATGTTTCAGTACAAGAACTCTGGCATTTAGGATTTGTTCAGATGACTGACTGTAGATGATTTCATTTTCTGTGAGTGAAGAAAACTATATCACCACTGCATGATATTTACAATAATTGGCATTTTGAAGCAGAACTGTTCTATTTAATGTTTTGATAGTGTACTGTATTAAACGTCAGTCGTCTTATTGTGGGCCTATAATGTCATCAAGTAAAACGTGTTTAAAAAGATCGGTTGATTCAGAGAGGGACAGAAAAGTATTAACACTTCTCATGATGGATTTAATTTATCCTACTTAACCGAGTCACAAAAGTAAGAATTGTGAGCAAATGTCGTCCGAGTGCTATCACGTGCAGAACATTATGATGAGACAGACGGAAGCTTCATAAGACTTTAAGAGATATTTATGACATCAATTTACTATACAACTTTATTTGTATAGAAAATCAAATTGCCCACTTATAAGATGTGTAAGAAACCTGCCATACCCACTTTTTATTTACCTAGGGGGAAAAAAACAAAACAAAAAAACATTGACAAACCTAATTAATGCTGGACACACAACAAACACCTGTGTATGTTGTATTTGGGTTTTTTCAAAATGTGTGGAGGTCATATGCATAAATATTATTGTGCTCCCACTGATGTGGGTGATAATAACATTGTTTATCATTATGTGAATATCATCCTGGCGAGGTCACATTGCCTCTTAGGCGTTTTGATGTCTTAATTTCGATACTTCCTCGTCGAACACAAGACTTTTTCACACAGTAACACTCACTGATTCCCCAGCTGCATGAATGTGACATAAGTATATGCATAAATAATTCAGTATTTAAGTTAAATAAAACATGGTGGGTTGATTCTTCACTGATTCAAACTCATTTCTTACATTTCAAAACACTCTTCTATTTGAACTGCTTTAACAACTACTCAAATCCAAAATAGCTTTGCATAAGGACCTATGCACACATGGAAATAAAGATTGCGTCTCAAACTGTATATATATTACTTTAAGCACTCATGTAGCACAAGAAAATGGATATTTAAATCAGAGAAACACAATTTTAGATGTATGAAATGTAGCATGAGGTTGATTATCCTTTTTGCATGATATCACCTGTTATAACTGTTTACAAGTAGTTTCACACTTTTAACCAAAAAATAGGTTGACTCTGACTTAAGCATGGCGTGCGTAAACACTTTCCGCTGGCTCGTTTCTCTCGGCCCCTCATCAATCTGCTCACGCTCGTTTGCCTCACCCTGCAGGATACAGCTGCAAGGCCTCATAAACTAAGAAGGACAGCTTCCCTTCCGTGGAGCCATGATTCAGAGGAAGAGGGTAACATTTCTATTACTGTCATCTTACATAATGTTAACCGTCGGTCCTCCGCCACTGACCAGCGCCACACCTCTCCTTCTGGCCCGCACATCAACTTTCAGTATGCACGTTTGGCACAAAAGCACGCTACGACAACCACAAGTGGTGAAATGTATTTTACAACTTAACATTTCCGAACGAGAAACACCCTCCATCAAGGATGAGCAACTTTTGAGGGCTGCAGGGATTTCCCCCTCTTTTCTACCACGAGAGGCCAAAGCTGTGCTCAAATACTTCTTCCATTGGAATTTATGACAAATATTGAAGCTTATTTTATCAAAATAGTTCATCTTAAGTCTTTTATTTAAATGCAGTTGAGTCATTTTCTTTTGCATTCACATAATAATTTGGGAATAATGTCCACTTCATTTGTGCTTGAAATGGCCACCGTATAGGGACTGGGGCTGCATGTCTGTAGTTCGATGTTAGTTAATAATTTATTGCTGCCAAATAGAGTGGGCTCTGCTTTACCTTCTTCGAGACTGAGGGGGTTTTCGTTGCTCCCACTTGTACGGCGTCGACGGGTTTAACGCGTCTGTGCTTCTGTAGCAGGCGCTCTCGCGTTTCACATGGCGTGTCACACACATGACAACATTACTGTCAGCTTCAAACATGTGCACTGAGCCTGCCCAGTTGCAAATGCTCAAATGTCATTGTTTCCTTGTGTGTGTGTGTGTTGTTTTGCAGTGGAGGAGGAGGAGGAGCAGCTCTTCTCGGAGCTGGATGAATTATCCTGGCTGAAGCGCAGGAAAAAGCGAGCAGTAAGTCCCTGATCGCTCGTCTCTCCTCGGTGATGCATCAGCTTTGGGTCACCCACCCTGCATTCATTGTACAACATGTGTGCGTCACTCCCAGCAGTCGAAGCTCTGCTGATACTGGGACGGCAGACTACACTGTTTGCTGTGTTTTTTGTATTTTGTGCCGCAGATGCCTCGCAGCGTGTTTGAAGAGATGAAGTATTTGGAGGTCATGATCGTCAATGACCACAGTATGGTACGTGTTTCCACTGGGAGGGACAGCACGTCGGACACCTTCTTCACGTTGCACACTCTTCTCTTATTCTCTTCATGCAGAAAAAGAAAAAAAACAAACTCATTAATGTTTCAGACCAACGCTGCACTCGGACCACAAGAGGGAGCAGTGTTGCTCAATGCATTTCACTGTGCATCATCAAAGCACTGCAGCCTCTTCATCTTCTCTTCTGTGTTTGCTTTCTCTCTCGCCGCAGTATAAACGACACAAGACCAAGCAGCATACAAAGAATTTTGCCAAGTCAGTAGTGAATCTTGTGGATGGTGTGAGTAAGCGTTTTGTTTTATCCTTTGAGAAACGTCAAATGTGTGCCTCTTGTGAACAATCTCTCAAATTATATAAAAACAGCTCATTTCGCCAGGCTGTTATTAAGTAAAACCCGCTTTTGTAAGGTCAAGTTGAGGGTTTTCTGACTTTCTATCCGCCGCTAAATTTCACTTTGTCGGTAATACAACTCATTCATGCTATCTGTCATTCCCTCAAGCGCCAGAAGCCAGGATGAAATTTGACTTTGTTCAACTCGCACTTCTTTCTATTCTAATATCTGCAAAGCTATTCAATTTCCCTGCAGCCACAGCTGTACTTCAGCATTTAGGGGTTATCAGCAACCGTAAGCCTGTGACCATATTTAATTACGTTCTGGATGTGTACCTGTTACTCTACATCAGTGACGCCTTGAGGCGATGACTGAATCTAACACTGTTTGCTTGGTGATCTGGCCCCGTGCATTAATACTCCCCGTATTCCTCTCTGCTCCCAGTGTGCTGCATCTCCTCATCTGTCTTTCCCGCAGACAGATCAGATTCAAATTCACACCCAGTGTTTGCTTCCTTTCCCTGTGCTGTCTTTTTTTTTTCCCCCTCCCTGTGCCTCCTTCGCTCGCTATCTCTGTCTCTCCTTATTGCTCCCATTGGCTGCGACGAATAATTCATGGTAGATCTTCAAAGACCAACTGCACACGCGTGTGGTGCTGGTTGCTGTGGAGATCTGGACAGACAAGGACCACATCCCCATCAGCGTGAGGCCGCTGGAGATGCTGCGAGATTTCGCTAAGTACCGGCAGCTGAGCATCAAACACCACGCCGATTCTGTGCAGCTTCTCTCGTGAGTCCTGCGCTCAACGCAGCATTTTATTTACTTTATATTAGGTCGTTCAAGCCATATTAACGTACATCACAATTGCCACTGTTTTAAAGACAAGAGATCAATGAAACGCCCTGTGAGCTGCCAAAAGAAAAAAAAGAAATCACATCATGTCCAACTCTAAATGACCACAAATGATAGATGTAGATATACTGCATGCTGCTTCAGACCTTAATTGAAAAGTATTTTTGCTTAAAGATAAGTAAGTAAAATGAACAAGTCATTGTTTTCCTTCATAGATATCATGTTTATTTTATTTCACTTTGTGTTTGTTAGATGTTGTGTTATTATTTCATCAATTTTGTCCATTGGATAGCTGACATGTGTTTGTATTTTTTCACCTTCTTTTGTATTTTTTTTTTCTTGTATCACTGGTGTCCCAGGTAACTTTATGGATTTTTAAGGGATAGGCAAAAATAAGCCTTGGCTTCAGCCTGTACCCATTTCGGCTACAGAAATTGTAAAAGAGAAAGAAAAACAAGAAGTCTGCGTGAACCTTTAAGCATTATAAACCCAATGCATAAAATTCAATTCTTGGACTGTAATAACCTAAATAAATTTAGGTTAAATAATAACTTAAATAAAGCACTCGTTTGTTCATGTGTCTTTTTTTAGGGGGGGTGCAGCTCTACATTACTAACGTCCTTTCTAATAGACTAATTGTGTCTAACCTGTGCTGCACCTGCAGAAGTGCTCACGTTAGTGATAACCTCGTCCTCTGCAGCTTTTGGTGATGAAGAATGTGTTCTTCATGTTTTCTTCCTCGTCTTCCATCATTTTTGTAGAAATATGACCTTCCACTACCGCAGGAGCAGCACTGCGTACTTCGGAGGCATGTGCTCTGTGAGCCGTGGCGTCGGGGTCAATGAGGTGAGAGTACCTGTCACGTGTGTGTGTGTGTGTGTGTGCGTATGTGCGTGCGCGTGTGTAATCTGTCATCTCTGTCGCCCCCTCAGTACGGCACCACCTGGTCCATGGTGGGATCTCTATCCCAGAGCCTGGCGCAGAACCTGGGCATCCAGTGGGACCCGGCATCCAAGAGAAGTACACCTGAAACACAGTTTGTTTACTCGCATCGAGTAGCAGTGAGGTCCGGACGATAGTAAATGCAGTAATACAAAAGTAAATTGCTCCGTGAACGAGCAGGAAAAACAAAAAGCACAAGTACGATTTTACCAGTTTCATCATCAAAGATTCCCGTTATCAGAACAGTTTTCGGACTCGCTGCTTCTTGTTTTCATGCACGACAGCGTCTTGGTGAAGGTTAAACACCATTCCTGTTTTGATTCAGCGCCTCTGATTATTTAGTT
This sequence comes from Blennius ocellaris, assembly GCF_963422515.1. NCBI lineage: Eukaryota > Metazoa > Chordata > Actinopteri > Blenniiformes > Blenniidae > Blennius > Blennius ocellaris. The sequence continues at coordinate 17,067,899 of NC_137655.1, read as the reverse complement.
GGAATGAATTATGGCTACCATGTGAACTTATAGGCCTGAATATATCACTCAGCATTTTGCATTTCAAATGTGTTTTCCGACTCTTTCTCTGGCTATCACTCAAAGGCTATTTAAATGCAGAGGGCATCAATGAAACCAAGTGTTTTTCTTAGCACAAACTGTCTTTTTATCCGAGGCATCCGGAGTGACAGTCGGACAGATGTGCTCATTGTCTTGAAAGAAAGATGTCTAAAAATAGATCGCTTCGAGTCCGACTCGGGAAGAATATTACGCCACAAGACTTACGATTACTGCGGTTAATGAGGCAGACTCGTCACACAGCTGCCAGGTTAGAAACTGCAAGCTCCAAACAAAAGAAATGGCAACCATCAGCAAAAAAAAAAAAAAATTATGGTCCCAAATCTGTCCAAGCATGAGTGTGTCAGTGAAAAATGGGGTGAGGAAATTCTTGATTCAGCACAAAGCTTCGAGGATCAGGTGCTAAATGCTGCTTCTCTATTATGACAAAGTGGAATTAGAAGCACATTTTCTGAAGATATTTCTCAGATCTCGATTTATTTCAAATGCTCATGTGTCATCCCCCCCCCCCTTTCTGTGTTTTTCTCCACTTTACACTGTCCTCTCTGCAGAGGAATGTGGATGTGCTAACCTGTGGGCTGGATGCATCATGGAGGACAATGGGTAATATCCACCACCCAGACAATATGAAAACAAGTGACTACATTTACCCCTGATACACAGAAATGACACATATAACTTCTTTCAATGATAGCGGTTGTCTTTATTTAGTTTAATTAATCACTTAGGGTAGATTTCTAACCCATTGCAAAGAATATTAAAGGATAAAAAGCCAAAGAGTGAAAGATACTTATGAAATAATAAAGAAGAAATAGCCAAAATATCTTTCTACCATAGCTATTCTATTCTATTCTGTTCTGTTCTGTTCTATTCTATTCTATTCTATTCTATTCTGTTCTGTTCTGTTCTGTTCTGTTCTGTTCTGTTCTATTCTATTCTATTCTATTCTAGAGCTTTAGTCTTCTTTAAAAGCGACAAAGGTTTCATCATAAAAAAGTACGAGGACTAAAGTTCTTATCAGGGCAGCAGTTCGCGGCACGCCACCATTTTCACTTCCAGGACATTTCACTCCCCCGATGTAACGTCTCCCATTCTTCCAATTTCCCAGGGTCCAACACCCGCAGAGATTCTCCAAATGCAGCATCACAGATTACAAGGAGTTCCTGTTGAAAGGCGGCGGCTCGTGTCTGTTCAACAGGCCGACCAAGGTGAGATGCACACAGCTCCGCTCGTCTCGCAGCTGTCACAAATCGCACAAGCCTGTCTCACGTCCTCTCGCCTCCTCCTCCCGGCAGCTGTTCGAGACGGCAGAGTGTGGGAATGGATTTGTTGAGGTGGGAGAGGAGTGCGACTGCGGAGCCCGAGCAGTAAGTTTTCTTTTCGCGCCGCCGTGTCACGTCTGTTTTGCTGTCAGATGTTTATTCAGCTGGGTGAAGCCTTCCCCCTCCTTTTTTTTTTTTCTTTCTTGCTTTCTTTCTTTCTTCAGGAGTGCTACAAAGAGTGCTGCAAGAAGTGCTCCCTGGCCAACGGGGCGCACTGCAGCGACGGGCCATGCTGCAATAACACATGTCTGGTATGAGCGTGGCGTTGGGATGAAACTCCAACAAGCACTCTTAATGTAGGATAACTGAACGTAACTTGTCGTATCTAATTTCCTCACCAGTTTTATCCTCGAGGTTACAGTTGTCGCTACGCTGTGAACGACTGCGACATCTCGGAAACCTGCTCCGGGGACTCTGGACAGGTTGATTCTTTACGTCGTGCTGATCTTTTTTGTTTGACTTTTGAAGCGGTTTAGTTGTTTGCATGATTTGAGATAAAAGTGGTTCGGAAAACGTGTCCTGTTGTGACTTTGCAGTGCCCGCCCAACCTTCACAAGCAAGATGGTTACCTCTGCCAGGTCAACCAGGTGGGGAAACGTTCACAGTGCCTGGTTCAGACCAGAAGCAGGGTTTCATTCACCCGCGATGTGTGTGTCTTTTCTGTTTGGTTTGAAGGGCCGCTGCTACAACGGAGAGTGCAAAACTCGAGAGAACCAGTGTAAATACATCTGGGGGTCAAGTAAGATTAAAAGTCATTTCATTCACGTCAGTTAGTGGAGTGTTGGAGAGGTGTCATTAATTTGTAAAGGAGCTAGAAATGGGTGTGTTTGCATGTGTATTTCACAACATACGTTCATGTGAACATTCTGGAGATTCAACCACAAGTCACTGCTTCGAGCAGGCGTGTAACAACAGCAATGTAATAATGGCCTATAACATAATATCTACCAATAATGTAATACGTTTAGTCTTTTCTTTTAAACTTTATTTGTAGTTTTCCCAGCATAATACATGAACACAAAACAGACAGGCCAATTTATTTGCAATTATATAATAATACTGGTATTATCAAGCAGAATAATGCACAAAATACCATATTTGTTTTTTACAATCTACATTGAAACAAAATAAAAATCCAGTGATATACACAGGGTTTCTGATTTTAATCTTTCTACCTCCTTCCAATTTGTTTTTTTTTAAATTTGGGCAATACCAATATATATATATATGAACGACGTCTGCAAAAACTGCTCCACACTCACAATACACAATAGTTGCAGTCGTTTTGGCCTTTTCAATGGACTGAAGTCTAAGTTAATAACTTGCCAATAGTTTAAGAAGCCAGTAATGTCATAATACATAAATAGGGCTGCATTTCCTGGAAATAAATACATGGGAAATTCATCATATTCATTCATTGTGGCAGTTATGGTTGTATAAAATGTTTTCCTGTTTTATTCCATTATTGGCTTTATTCCATTCAGAATGGACAAAATGATGATGTTATTGACCATTACAATATTAGTGCTTGTTACACATGTGCATCATGACATAGTGAGTTTAGAGTTTCACTTTCAACATGTGACAATTGGCAGTCCTGACTTATTCACAATGTGTTTATTTATTTATTTTTTGCTTTGTTTTGTTTTCTGTCGGCGAATTAGTCTTAATGAAGGAATAAATCATATTGTCTTTGACAGAAATAATTCAGCAAAAAGCTTAAGACACATAGACCAGAGGGGAGATATAAAAGCCACCCCCCCCCTTTTAGCATATTGCACCCGGAGTGTCGGTATATTGGAAACTGTGCATCGTGAGCATCTTTGAGCATCTTTACAGTTCATCCCTCCATTCTGCGTTTCAGAGGCCGGTGGATCGGAGAAGTTCTGCTACGAGAAGCTGAACACGGAGGGCACGGAGAAGGGCAACTGTGGGAAGGACGGAGAGAAATTCCTCCAGTGTAGTAAACAGTGAGTCTCGGCTGAAGATGTTATCGGAAATTTAATTAACAGCGGCTTTCCCTCTGTGCTGATATCGTAAACCGCACGTTCTACACACGTCACGCCTTACTTTACAATTGCTGTAAGCAGATAATCCAACGATCGCCCTCGCCTCAATTAGAGATCAGCCAGCTGTGAAAAAAAAGTGGTTTAAACCTTTTTTTTTGTCCAGCTCTGTCAGGTCTTTTCTCACCTGTGGCTCTTCCAGACAGATTGTGCAAACTAATAGGATTAATCCTCCTTTCTCCAGATGTCGGACATTTTCAACTTGGATTCTGTTATGACCTGCAGGTATCTAATAGAGGGCAGCAGAGTGCACATGTCATAGAATAGAATAGAATAGAATAGAATAGAATAGAATAGAATAGAATAGAATAGAATAGAATAGAATAGCAACAATCTGCCTTTATTGTCTTCCATTGACATGTTGTCACCAGCCACACACACACACACACAGACTTTCACTCACTCTCTCTATCTTTCTCAAGCATTTCTCTCTCATTGCCTTCTGTATATTTCATAATGAGATAATAACACACATAATATCATAAATGTCCTGAGCAAATGTTTAACTTGTGTAGTCTGTGACTGGCGTCTGTGACAGATGTTATATAATCGCATTCAGGAATTCTTGCTGACATGAACATGATGGCACTCCCTCCATATGCAGATTGACACATATTCTCAAGATAGGTATTCCAGACGTCACGTGAGAACCTGAACCAATCAGCTGCTTGTGACATTTCCCATCATGCCCTTTGGTCAGCCGGCGAAGAGTCCGAACGTCGAGTCAGAGAAAGACTGCTGATTCTTTCGTCTTGTGACGTAATTGTTGCACGATGGCGTGACACAGAAGGACGTTGGTTACAGAGTCGGAGACACAATTACAGTTTCGTTTGTGCAATCACTGACAAGGAATAACACAAGAAACGCGTATTTAGATCCTGGAGAAACCTTATTTGGTCAAAAGTAGAATATGCAAACTGTTATGCAGAAAGACCTTGAGCCTGGAATCCAACCCTGAGCTGACAGTTGTAACCACCTCTGACGAGTCAAAATGTGCACGAGGTGAAATATTTTCAACTGTACCCATTTTTATTTATTTTTTTTCGCTCAACTTTTACAGTGACGTGTTCTGTGGTTACCTCTTGTGCACCAACATTGGGCGCATCCCACGCATCGGAACCATGAGGGGAGACGTTACGCCCACCTCCTTCAATCACCAGGGCAACGTGATACAGTGCACGTAAACAAGTTTAATTCGTTAAAAACCGCCGTTTTATTTCTGGGGGCCGATCCGCTGCTGTGGCTTCCCGGACGAAGCTTCGTCTCTCCTCACTTCTCCGCCAATGTGTTTCTCTCAGCGGTGCCCATGTCCTTTTGGACGACGACACCGATTTAGGCTACGTGGAGGATGGGACCCCCTGTGGGCCGTCAATGATGTGCCTTGACCGGAAGTGTCTGCCCATCCAGTCGCTCAATATGAGCACCTGCCCCAGTGGACCTAATGGACAGGTGTGCTCTGCCCATGGGGTGAGTCCCACTTCGCACTGACCGACCGCTTACGCTTTGCCTCGTGCTGCGTGACGTCACTCCACAGGCTTTCGCTCAGAATGGATCGCTCATGTTGATAAGTTGATTATTCTGGCATCAACATACGCCCCGTAATTATGAGCCCTTCTGTTTGTCTCACCATAACAATTTGGCTTGCTCAAATCAACGATTAATTTCCTGCCATTAACATTTAGCAATGATTAAGCAGCAACGGTGAGTGGTAATAATGTTATGACTGACTTGTATAAAGAGGAATGATTTCCATACACTAAAACTTAACTATAGTTTGAGTTTGCATTAGACTTTTGTGAAAATTTCAGACTTGAAATTAAAAAAATTTTTATACAAAAATTAACATTTCTACGGTTTCATGAAACACTGAACTCTCTTCAGTTGACTCATTCAGTATATACTAATACACTAATAATATACAGTTAATAATAGAATAGCAGGAATGATTGTAGTTACTACTTTTGGCCGAACACACACTGATTCTTGTACATAAAAACGGTTGTAGAGCCGCCGTGTCTCACTGTCCGGCTTCAGAGCCACTGTAGCATCAGCTGTTGTTTTAATGGTTACCGTTTCACTAAGTATCAGTTTTTATGTATGTGCATCACCTTTTATGCTGAACTGAGCCCGCCCATTCAGATGAAACATTATAACCTGTAATTAACATCAACATTGGAACTCTTTAGCAATTATAAATATTGCATTATCTTTATAGAAGTTCTTTGCCGATGTCTGCATGTTGGCAGCTGTTTTGTTTTTTGTTTTTTTTACATTAATACCGGATTCAGTAATCTTTTCCCCACAAATATACTTTTTATTAAATGAAATCCAATAAAATGAGTAAAAAAAAACAAGCTAAATGAAATGTGGCTGTTAGTGCTTGCAATGGGGTCAGAATGCTTACTATTGTAAATTAATTGGTTTAGCTAAACTTTCTTCTGTGCATAATTTACAAATAACTTTTCATAGATGAGTCTTTTATCATCTTTGCATCCTCTGTAGATAATGTAAATGTGGCTGCTGGGAACAGTCCTGGTGTTCATACATACTGAAAATATACCTAGCGTGTCAGCAACCTTATTTGCTTCGCCCTCATCATCACATCTCTGTCCGACTCGTATAGGTGTGCAACAATGAAGCCACGTGCACCTGTGACACCACCTGGGCGGGGACAGACTGTAGCATGCCTGACCCGCCTAAAGAACCTGAGGCCACTCAGGATGAAGAACCCAAGGGTCGGTTTCTACATTATTCACCTCTGTCCTCTCAATGAATGAATAACACACAGTGTTTATGCTGCGCCCATTGAATTTAGTCGAAGTTCATGACCATGTTCATACTGTCGACGCTGTTCTGCAATAATACAATGTGAAGCTCACTCGCGCTGCTAGACGTGAATTTCACAGGAAAAAAAAAATGCAGGCGGAAGGAGAATATAAAAGCAGTGATGCATTTGTGCTGTGCTACTGATGCTTTGACCACAGGTGGATGGAGGGGGGGGGGGGGGGCTTAAAGGGGCGGGGCAGCGTCATAGAGGGAAATCCGTGTCTCTTCATCCATGACTCTGAAGCAGAAGTCTGCTATTTGTTTTTGACAGGGTGGTAATAATGCTCCTTTTCCCTCTACACAGTGAGCGTGGCCACTAACAGGCTGATAGGGGCAGTAGCAGGGACCATTCTGGCCCTGGGGGTGATTTTTGGAGGCACAGGGTGGGGAATAGAGTAAGCATCTTTAACCCTTTCACAGCTCTTTCTTTCATAGTGGTGCCTCAGTGTGCGGGCGGTCTCGTGAGCCGGCCTGAGCCCGTGTGTGCGTCCCGGTGGCTTTGTGTTTTCTTGTGTCTTGGTGATGACCATATAATTGTCATGTGATTGGATGTTTTCAGTGTCGTGTGATTGATTGATGGATTTCCCCTCCTCCTCCTCCTCCTCCTTCTCCCCGTTGTTCCCCATTATAACAGACCACTTTCTTCATCCTACCTCTTCCTCCTCTTTTTCCTATTCCTTCTCTTATTCTTAGTCGTTATGTGGTTGCTCCTGTGATCCTCTCCTTTCTGGGGCATGTGGGGCATTTAAATGAAATCAGTACTGAGAAGTGTCCGGTTAGCGACCCGGCTTGTCAGTCAGTGGTAGGCTGTGTGGTGACCGGGACTCCTAAAAACATTCTGTACTCTTTGCACTGCAGGTCACATATACATATCGCCTTTACAGTGATGGATGCCCAGAGTCTAGTGTTCTGCACAACCCTAACAGACAAACCACTGATATTTATCACCTCGAATGATAAGAGATAAATGTAAATTTCTCCAGGGCATTTGCTCGAGTACCTTCAAATCACGCTATACACTAAAGGGGGCTGAAAAGCATGCAAGATACATTCTCAGACTCAACCATTTTACTGTAATGGTGTACTTATGGTATGTTTTCTGTTCCATGTGAAATCATCGTTGTATAGTTACATGTTATTGATACAGTAAGTGAGTATAGAAACTCATGTGTTTTTCCCCATAACCCTTTACAGGTCCTAGTGCCACCAATCTAATAATAGGCTCCATCGCCGGAGCCATCCTTGTGGCTGCCATAGTGCTGGGGGGGACTGGATGGGGCTTTAAGTAAGCAACACGCCGCATGCCTCTCCTGCTGAAACTCTTAGCATCCCTGCTGCTTCTAGACACCAGGGTTTGAGCTCCTGCTACAGAATATGGACCCCAGGATCGGCACAAAACGAGCATAAAAACCGTCATACATACCAAAGATAAACATATGATTTACAATGAAATGATTTCCAGGTTGTCTCATAGAGGTGGGTGATACCCGAGAGTAAATGCATACATATAGATGTTTGTATGTGTTGGGCGACGCTGGGGGTGTCTGTGCATCTGTAGCAGAAACTCAAACTGATTGGATCGGCAGAGCTTGACATGCATGTTCAGTGAAGAGAGTAACAGAGAGTCTCAGAACAGAGGGTGAAGAATTACAGCGAAATAGCTTTAAAAAAAAAAAACGTTCTTGTAAACCTATAAAATCCTTTTGCCCTCTGAAATTCGAAGATAACCCGAATGACATCTCTGTGTAGAAAATTGACTTTTGTGTACATGGTTAATGGTAGATCTACCAATGATTAGCCTGCTGTCTTGAGCAACAGGGGTGTTACACATCTTACTTTAAACAGATTGACAGACAAAATGAGATATTTAATCCTGCAGCCACCAAAGCATGCCAAATAGCAAAGCATCATGGTTTTCACCACTAAAACAGAAGAAAAAAAATGATTGATAAAAACAAAAACGGAAAAAAAAAAAACAAGCAAACATTGAATAACAAGCAAAAGGTTGTCTGCATGCTGACATGTTGATTTAGAGACGCTCAGTTCATTGCACAAAGGCTGAGTCCAACCAAGAGTGATGGAGTCCAGAGTTTGTCGTGCTCTCATCCCCTCCATGATCTTTTTCTCAATCCGCTTGCTGTTTGAGGCTGAGACTTTAAATGGAGAGTGGTGAGAGCGACAGAGAGAGAGAGAGAGAGAGAGCGAGCGAGACAGAGAAAGAGAGAGACAGACAGAGAGAAGCCAGGACCTTTTTGTTGCCTGCAGCCTTTGTGCCATGGCTGGCCACACCCGCCTGGACGGCCAGGCTCCGCCCTAGAGCAGAGCAGGACTCTCGGACCCGCCCACACCAGCTGCCATTGCTGCCTGCTTCACAGACCTGGTACAGACACGGCGCATTGCACTGCATGAACCACGCACAGCAATAGTGCCACCTTCAACTGGCGCACTATTGGAAGAGGTGCATGAGAGAGTGATAGAAGCCCCACAACAAGCCACAGTACGGGGAGGTTATGCATCACTCCTGTTGTCATACTTGTTGTTGTCCCACTGTTGTGGTTGGTAGTAGTTATTGTTGCTGCTGCTGCTGCTGCTGCTGCTGCTGTGGATGTTGTTTAAGTGGTTGTCCTCTCTTTCCCTCCTCTATAGAATAGAATAGATTTTTTTTTTTTTGCTAGCCATTTCCCTGCAGTTATGTTTTGAGTGGAACTAATGTCTTTCCCATCAAAACTGGTAATGAAACATGTCTCCTACACGTCACCTCGTAACCCGATGTTGCACGCACAAGCCAATCAGCACTTGTCTGCGGTAAGGGAAGAAAAGATATTCATATTCATGAACCTTTGGAGTTACGGCCTGAACTTAATCAAAGTGGATCGCTGGGAAACCAGCTGTAAGTTTCACATCAATCCAGAGCAAGCATGCACAAGTGGTTGGTTGCTGAATGAACATGACCTCCCCTACATGTTTTGTGCATCACTGTGAATGGAAACCTAAAGGTTCATGGCTATAAATAACTCGGTGCCTTTGCAGTCAAAGCTGATGCAACCGAGATGGACCAGCCTCTCCTCACTCCGATTTCTTCAGCTTTTTTATCCCCACGGTCCTAAAAGAGATCTTACATTTCCATTTGGCACCATTCAATGGAAAGGAGAACCATTTAGGTCGTATTCTCCCTGTAAACTGAAGAGATGAGTGTGGTTGCTCGTCCGGGTTGCATGATCTGTGTTTCAGACGCTGTTTGAAAAGACACTGACTCTTGTTTCTTATCTCCTCGTAAGAAATGTGAAGAAGCGGCGATACGACCCCAACGCCTCCGCCATTTAACCCAAGGAGGGATTGGCAATCAGAGACGGACTCCTCCAAGGCTTCCGTAGTTGGCTACCTGACAGCTGGACTGCACTTACTGCTGCTGATCTTTTGGCATTAGTTTTACTTGAAAAAGACATAGTGGACATTTTAACAAATTCCATCATAGTGACATTATAAATGCAGCCTTTTCGACTTCACCTCACCCATGTAACGACCGACAGCCACTCCTCAAACACTCCCCGACCCTCCAACCTGATCTCCGGAGTGGCAGAGCACCTCCTCCATCCTCTTAGTGCCAGTGCACAGGCGTTCAGGCAGAAACCACACCACTCTCTCACCTGGCATGATTATCCACACAAAGCGTGCTGCTTGCTGGCGCCCTGGCATGCAGAGTCCTCTCTGCAGGGCTCGCATGGCTACCAAAGCTACAAATATACCGCGGAGAAAAAAAAGGAAAAAAAAAAAAGAAAAACATACAGACGCACACACACACACAAAAAAAAGGATTTTATCCAGTGCAGGAGGAAACCTGGTTAAAAACCAAACCCAGTGGAAAGCTGGTTAAAGCTTCAATATTCAATGTTTAGGTGCTGCAGAAGACGATGAGGCCGCATGCGGGGGCTCTAAAGGGCCGTGTGGACCTCGGATTAAACAACACACACACACACACACACACAACTGTACATAAATAACTTCAGGTTTGGGATTAACAGCATCCTCTACGAAGACTCCCGTCGCTTCTGTTTGTTTGTTTATTTCTTTCTTTCTTTATTATCTTAGTACACTGTATAGCAGGTGTTTCTGGCAATGTTATTCTAAAAAACTTTTAACAACCGTAGTTATAATTTGGGCCAAAATTCTTGCCGGTGGCCGGGTTCACGACGTGGGGCTGAGTGGCCGCGGCGTCGAAGCAAAGCTCGTCGTCTCTCGACAAGAGTCAGACGTTAGATGTACTACCCCGCCCACCACCCCCCCTCCCGCCTGAAGTATCTTCAACAGTGACTCAAAAGCCAAAGAACCCAATCACCTGAACATATGGATGTTGTTGCACGCAGAGCACTTTCCCCCCCTCCTCTGTCTGCAGCCAGTGGTGCCTCTTGTACTGCTGAGGACATGAAGTCTGTCCACGCAGGCGCTCACCTGTCCAGCCAGGTCTCACTTAATAGTCCTCATTAACACCCACTATACCGGCTTAGCCTATTGCGCTCATAAACTCTTAGTAGAAAGCAATTTCAGCTCTCCTGGTAACGCTGCATGCAATCACTATAGTGGGGCTTAAATTTCTATACGGGAGTCCCTAAAATCCGCAAAAGAAAAAGGAAAACAAGACAACAAAAAAAAAGCTACAAAAGATAGGTGCATGTCAACAACAAAAACATTTAACTTTTATTTACTATGCAAAGAGAGATATTGCACAAGAAGTATGGGTAATAGTGATATCAATGTAGACATGGAATTACAAAAACTTCCGCTAATGAGCTAATCTTTTTGTATTTGGCCACTTCCTCGTCTCCTTTCATTTCGCTTCAACATACTCAAACTGTGGATGAATACATGAATTAAAAAAAAACAACTAAACAAAACAGTAGAGGGAACAGAAATACTACTTACAATAAAATAAAGTGAGATGGCTCCCTTTTACATTTGTGGAACTAAAAAAAACATTTTTGTGTGTTTTTCATCCAGTCTCATATTTTCAATCACACAAAGACACACACACACATACACACTGTATGGTGCCTGTACATACAGAGGCCTGAACAGTTTCCTTGTACAGGGCTATCATTTCCAGTCCAGCTGATGGTTGGTGTGTTCCAGGTGCTGCCATAGCACTGGCATCGTTGTATTCCTCCATGCAATTCATCATCTGGTGTCCCTCTCTCACTGCATCATGTACAGTTGGACCGATTAATAAACTACTGACAAATTTTACTGGGATGTCTCTAGTTTTTCTCGACGATGAGCAATTGAAAAACTCCACTTACCCCCAGATGCAAGTTTTTGGTATGTGCACAGACGCCGGGTCAGCAGAGGCGCAAACAAAGGGAAAACAAGAGCTGGCCAAAAGACGGGCTCTGGTCAAAACTACAACTAATTAAATTTATAATCATAACAGACATATATATGTGTGTGTGTGTGTGTGTGTGTGTGTGTGTGTGTGTGTGTGTGTGTGTGTGTGTGTGTGTGTGTGTGTGTGTGTGTGTGTGTGTGTGTGTGTGTGTGTGTGTGTGTGTGTGTGTGTGTCGTGTGTGTGTGTGTGTGTGTGTTCTAGGACTGGAGAGTGAATGAAGCACAGCTAGAAACTGGGGAAGGAAAAGTGCACATGAACAGGAACCTGATAAACTGGACGACCAGGTGACATAAAATTGAATACGGATTTCTAGAAACCATAAAGAAGAAAGCAAACTATGAAGACACGGGACAGGACAAGGCCAACAATTTAAGACCAGCATTGTGACAAGGGCAGAAAAGACGAGTGTCGAATATCTTAGAACTCAGAACCAAAATGTATCTCATGGATTTACTGGACAAGATTGAGCGGCGGGGCCAGTAGTGAGATTGAGAAAGTGACTCTAAATTGCTGATACGTGTGAATGTCTTAGTATATAAAATATATATATATAGTCTCTATTTGCCCTGAGATGGACTGACGATGTGTCCGGGCTGCACCTTGCTTCACCTGTCAGCGGCTCAGGTGCTGAATGACCATGAGCTGGAAAACGTGGTATGGAAGATGGATGGTTCACCGTTGGATGAGTGTTCTCCGACCGAAGGACGTAATGGTTAATGAAAAGTGATGGATGAGAAACAAGTTGAATAATTTATGTAAAAATTGCCTGACTGATAGAACCGAGAGCCATTTAACTTTTCATACATGATCCAGAGAACGACCACATTATGGTTTGAGCTTGATTGAATGAATCCACAGCCCTCTGACTCTGTACTTCCCCGCTTCCGTTCCTGTGTAGGAGCATTCTAACGTCACATTTACAGCTTCCGTGTGTATTTGACTTGGGTATTTATTCAGAAGTTATAATTTATCCCCGGCTGGATACTGTGTAACATCCTCTTCTTTGCCTCATCAAAAGCATGAATGACTGGTGGGGGGAAAAAAAAACATCACTGGTACATTTAGTGATGGGCTCACACTGTGAAAGTAATTACATTTGAGATCAGGTATGCATGTGACATTTCAGTAAAAGCACAGAAATTAAACTTGCTCATTGTTCTCCGCAGCTCTGTACTTCTCGGGGCTTCATTCTCCAGATGACAAAACCGTGATGTTTCTGAGGTCTACAGTCTACAAATTGTTTTCTGCTGGTTTTGTATTTCCAGCTGAGAGATTATGTGCGACACAGCCATACTTCCCTAGAGTATAAAAGAAAATCTGTCCTCCTTGAAATAATTGTAGTTAGAATAATATATTTTTAATATGTTCCTGGAATTAAAAATGTATGCTTTCCACACATCCACTGACTATGAAGGCAGATTTATCAAATTGGGTTTAACATTTAAAAAAAAAAAAACTTTATTGAGCAACGTTGTTCGGAGCCTGTGCTAATTCTTCATGAGAGGAATTACTATTGATCTGAATGTGTGGCACAGATCCTCAAAATTCATCTTGTTGATGAAATGCAATTTTTGGTTTGAATAAATTGTTGAGACCAAAGAAACGCAAACAACATTTTTTGTGAAACAAACCCTTTCCCTGAATCTATTGGGAAAGTAGCAAGGGAATATACTTAAGAATAATATACTATAAGAATTGCAAGATGACCGTTTTCCCTTTCCAGAAAGGTCATTGCAGTATAAGGGCTCTTCAAGAGATTTTTCCTCAATTTCATTTTAGTTTTTACTGCACTGGCTCACATACAATAAAGTATATAGATACCTAAGAGAGCAACAGTAACAATTAAATTGGAATAGCTTATCTGGAAAATAAACCTTCATCGGAGACTTTGGAAATGTAACAAATTGTTAATTGCAACCAAATGTTCCCAATGTTCAAGGTTAAATGAACGATGCTTTGTTCCATTTAATTTCACTTATAGTCACTGACTTATCTAATACACGTAAACGGCAGCACGAAAAAAAAAACCCCACTGTTGGCCAAGTAGGAAGGCATTGACGTCAGCTAACATCTCAGCTATTTACCAACCTCTCTTAAACGCAATAGTCTCAGGAGTCGGTCCAGCTTCAGTGGTAAGTGCCACACTGTCTTTTGTTAGGTTGAGTTTTATTGGTTTCATTTTTACTAAAGTCCATGATAGAAGTTGTTGGATTTCTAAATGAACAATTAGTAAGTAAATAAAAAAGGTCGTAGTTGGTATATTTTCACATTATTAATGCGTAATACTCGTGCGTAATTGTTGCTCTGAACTCGTTTCTTTTCGAAGGAAATAAATATAAGATGGATGTAAATGAATAGAAAAGGTGGCAGATGCGTATCATATGAGCTGGAGGTGTGTGTGGATCCCCTGCAGATGGTCCCGGTCCACACCAACAGAGCCGCGGCCACCGTGTTCGTGCTGAGCTGCCTGTGCGCGGTGACGCTCCGGGGCCAGAGGCCGGCTCAGGTGGACCCGCTGGCGGCGCACAGGACCGACCCCCAGTGCTGGGACTCCTCGTCGGCTCTGCTGCTGGAGATGCGCTCCCCGCGGATCGCCGACACGGTGCCCGCCTTCTGGCACATGATGGGGACGCTCAGGTCGTCCGACAACAGCAAGCACACGGAGCTTTTCTGGGACCTGGCCCGAGTCTTCTGGGACCTTTACGCGGACTGCGTCATGTCCAGGACTCACGGCCTGGGGCGCAGACACGCCACCTCGGTGCACTCCCTCTTCACTGACAGTAAGAACTCACCTGTGCTTCTAAACAAACACAAGAAAGTCGTCAAGGTCACATGAACTAAAAGAGAATAACTGTTGTTGCATCTGTTGTAAATTAACACGTTTTTTTATTAACTAAATATCATGCTAATAATTACAATAATCATAATAATCATCATCATCATCATCATAATAACCATAATGATAATCATAATAATGATCATGACAATCATAATAATAAACTGAAATTTAAAAAACGCCACTAAAGAAGTCACATAGTTTAAAAACCCATTTTCCTGATTACATGTCAATGTAAAAAAAGAACTTTAAGTTCCATTTTTATGTAATAACATTTGTCGAAATTTATCACAATAAGCACAATAATGTTTTGTTTTTTTAATATACTTTTATCAACACAAACCATTGACAATATGTTTCACACCATTAACATTCACCAAATGATGTTCAGATTTACATCTGAGAGGGGAGAGATCTTCACATACCATTATTACAGCCTCAGTCCAGTCAGTGTTTCAGATACTGTGTTAAGTATTCCTTCACAGGGGTCCATCTTTTTAAGTGGGTATCCATCTTGAGTTGTAGTTTTGCTGTCAGGTTTTCTATACAGTCCACAGTTCTTAGTCTCTGTTTCCACTGATCCAAAGTGGGTGACTGAGATTTCAGCCAATTTACGGTGATCATCTTACATGCGAGCTCTTAGAATCTCTATTTTATCTTTCTAAAACCCTATCTATCTCTCTAACCCTTTAAAAGACACACATCCACAAATTAGCTGCCGTGGCTCAAATGTGTTAAAGAAATGAAAAAATGTTTCCTACTCCTCCCAAAAATGTTCCCAATTTATTGCAATCACACAAATGTGGGATAAATTTCCAATTGCACCACACCTCCTCCAGCAGAGGGGGGAGGCATATGAGCCTATAACCCTGCATTTTAATCATTTACTTTAAAAAGTCACGAGATTTGATTCAAACATTGGGGTTAATGCTATTGGGCACTACTGTGGTCGTATTTAATGTATAACTCATAGAAATTGTACATTACGTGGCTCACCAAAAGGAAGATTCACACGTGTTGAATATGTTCAAGCACTTTTTTTCAGTAATATTCTCAAGATAAATTAATCAATCAGGTACACTGACTGGAAAAAAAAAATCATCCATCACCGAAGGCAAGTGGATCAAGCACAACAGCAGCACTTCAATCTTTCATAACTTCTTCAATGCTTTTACAATTAGTAATTAAAAAAAATACATTACCAGTTTAGTTTCCTTATAAATGGCTTCAAAACACTGAAGACAAATAAGTGGTGAGTCAGTAGTAAGTTGAATAAGTCACATAGCATGAAAATTACAGAAATAAATCTGAGGTTGTGAGAGCAGGTGTTTCGTGCCTGGATGTTACTGTACTATTGGTGTCATTGCACCAATATGCGTGTGTGTGTGTGTGTGTGTGTGTGTGTGTTCAGAGTCCTGATTCACTGAAAGAAAATCACACTTGGGCTGTTTGTGTTGTACTTTTATTTCTGCAGCTTCAAATTCCCTTTTTTTTATTATCACTGTATAAACAAGAAACTCACAGTGGTGCAGATATTGAAAATACCAAGTGAATATTTCTCTTGTAAAACTAATCCTCCCACGACATTGATCATTACTTTTTCATCTGCACAAAACCGGTGATTTTGATATTATTTTAGACTCTATAAGCTGAATAAAGGACGTGTAAATATTTCATAATAATGTCAGCCTAACTTCATAACAACATTATAAGAATTAGAAAAATGACATTATTTGCTCTGTGTATGTTTTTTTCCCTGCTGTTGCACGTTTGACTGCTTTTTGTCCGTATGCTTTTATTTCCTTTGCTCTTTTTGAGCAGTCATGATAAAAAGGAAAGATGTGGAGGTTAAAAGCATTGTGGATTCTTTATTTTATTTAATTTTTTTTAAGTTTAATCAATTTTGGTACATTTTAGTAAAGAATTGCAAAAAAAGTTGGGGCCCATTGTAAATAGACAAGTCCTGATTCGAGGATCCATTAAACGTGTTGAGGTTTAAATATTGAACTCTTTCAGAAATGCCATGTTGATAGGAGCTTTATTAGTTGAATTACTCACAACTTATTCAGTTAATCTCAGCAGTCCCTCATGTTCCTCTTTTTCCTGATCTGTTCCTTCATTCAGCGGACTCGTTAGTCAACACTTTCCTCTCTTCTCTCTCTGAGTGAAATTATCAATGAAGACGATGGCGAATGGATTTCACTTACAAATTCACTTCACAGCCCCGAACTGCTTTGAAAGGAAAATGTGGCTGCTGCATCATGTTCACCCTTTCTTTTTTTGTCTGTCCGTCAGAGTCTTTCAGATTCAACAGCTCAGGAGCAAACTCCAAAGCCTGGCTCAGTGTCAGGGTGAGACGCAAAGGACACACCAAGACCTTCAAGACCAAACCAAAATGAAGACACTCAACACAAAACATTGAAGGGATTTGTAAATATATTTTCTTGCCCGCTAGAAATACATTTATTTTATTGTGATGTATTGTATTCAGACAGTTTCAGGACCACTTCATGCAAAAAGGGGAAGAAGAAATTATACAACGATGATATTTTCACCAGTTTTCTTTTGCAAACATTGCTTAAAAATGGTAAATAAACATTCCACTACTGGGTTGGTGCTCTCAGGTGACATGAATCAATATTGTTGTCATTGTTAAAAGTCAAGTTTTTATGTCTAATATAGACTGTAAGCTCATTAAGCCACTTAAAATTACTGACATGTTTTGGAAAAATAAATACGTGTGCCATGGCTACAAGTTATATGGTTGTTTTATTTTTATTACACTGCTCAAAACAAAGCAAGAAATCATGACAAAAAGGAATATTCATTATAAAAACATTTTTTTATGTATTTCACAACTGAAACTAAAATATATATGACATGAGGACTAAATAAAATCATACAATGGATGCAACAGGTATGACAGTTGCAGGCCTGTAAAGATATATCATACTTCCTCTTTAAATTGCTCACCTCTTCTTATGATTTTTTTCATTGCCTGTTGCTGTGACAACAAAATACTTTGCTGTGAAATTCCTCAACCAGAATGAGACGAGGTATGTGTGCTTTGTAATTTGATTTGACACTTTATGATACGAACATATGTCTTTAAAAATACTGCCATTTTTCAGAAGTTCAAGCACTTCAAGAGAGTGGAGTGCTCATGAAATGTGGGCACGAAGAGTTAAAAGTCGTCAGAATAATGTGCAGAAAGTGAAGTACAGATAACTGATGAATCTCAAGTACATTAAAGAATTACAACGTAGTTCCAAACATCAAGTTTATTATAAGCAGCGAACCGGAAAAGAAGTTCAGGCGTGGACGCCTACCTGTCTGGCGGGGTTGTTTACGCCCATATATGGTCATTGACGTCATAAGCCAGTGAGCCGTCCACAGGTGCGCTGTTTCTCTTTTACTTTCTGCGCTCCTGTGCCGGGACATGTTATGACATGAGCTGCGCGTCGGACCTGAGAGGACCATCGTCGACTTTGCCTCTTGGGATTTATTTATTACGCTAAATTTCACCTTCACGAGACCGTCTGCTGCACATTTGAAAGGATGTGGAAGTGACTCCGCTGAGAATCGTCTGTGAGAAACAGGTATTTCGTATATTGTTTATATTGTAGCAGAACATGGGCTATAAAGTAGTGTTACTTTTTGGGAGTAACGCGTCACGAGCTGCCGTCCTGCTGAAGCTCTTTTGTTTGAATAAAAATAATCAGCTTTTATTTGTTGGTATATCTGCTGTTTTGTTGCTGTCATGCTGGTGTTATGAGGAATTCGGCACGGCTGCTGAAAAGTGCATCGTGAAGACTTTTAATAGTGAGTGGCGGGTTCAAGTCCCACAGCTGACAGGTGACCACGTGACTCCACGATCCTTGACCCCACCGGCCCATATCCGAGCATGTTGATCAAAAGTGAACCACGAAACGATGGGCTGTATGTGGAGAAGTAAACAGGAACAGTTAGCTTGACAGACTCAAATAAACCAAACATAACATGATAGTATCTAGTCATCTGAATCATACCAGTGACTCAGACTGGCTGCAGACAGCTGCAGGTCACGTGTCACACATTTTTTTTAAAGACACCCTTATTACAGTGACACTTCAGTAACTGTTTACTTTTGTTTTCAATATCTGTTCATGGAACTCCACCCATGTATTTGTTGTGACGAGAAGGACGTGATAAAGCCGGACAGAGCAGGTTGTGAGACGAGACTTCCTTTTCCTTGAATGAAGGAGAACATAAGGAACGCAGGGAATCGAACAACAAACCAATAGACGGGTTACTTTCACAATAATCTTCAAATATTGTAAGTCATGTAAAATTAGTCTTTACTGTTTCGTCGTTCATATTTTTGTAACTTAATCCTCAAGATTTCATGTCTTGGCCTGTGTGTTGTTGTTTTTTTTTGTTTTGTTTGTTTGTTCTTAACATTTCATGTGTGGATGGTTGAGTTTTGAATCGTAGAGCGATCAGGTCACCGGCCTGACCTCAGATAGTGACAAAGACAGGGATTTCTTGTCTTTTTCAGCTGTGACATCTTAATAAACTGCCTGAAAAGAACATGAACAAACATCCTGTTGATTCATCAGTTGAAGAGGAAACGGTTCACTTACCTCCCGACTTGAAAAGTTGATCTCATCCGTTTCTCCGACTGCAGGAAGATGGATCTTCAAAAGCTGCTGCTGGAGGTCGGAAAAGCCTTGCGGGAAGATGAGGTGAGGTCCCTGGCATTCCTCTGCACTGACCTCCTGCGTCAGAACCCGGCCTCGGTGGAGTCGGCCAGCGACCTCTTCTCCCGCCTGGCGGACCAGGACCGGCTGTCTGAGGAGAATCCCGGGCTGCTGAGGGAGCTCCTCCTCATCGTCCAGCGTCTCCGTCTGGTCCGTGACCTCAAGCTCCCGGTCCAGGATTCTCCAGCCGCCATTTCTCCCTACAGGTGAGCGACGCGCAAGGTTATATTGAAAACGGTGGCAACAGCGTTGGTCGACGCGATATCGAAACGTTCCGCGATTGCGAGATACAACATACGTCTCATTTGAAGAGCTTCTGGTGTGCAGGGGTTTGGTTGTGACGTGATTCTGTTAGTATATACGTTTTAAAGATAATTCCCCATGTCATCAAAGTGCTCTGATCTGGAATTGGTTATATTAATGCAGTTGTGTGGCAACGATTAAACACTTTATTTCGACTTTTCCTGTGTTTTCAGGAAGCTGCTTTATGAACTGTCTGAGCAGATTACCTCACAAAACCTGAAAGATATCAAGTTTCTCTTATCCTGCAAGTTACCACGTAAACATCTGGAGGCAGAAAAAGTGGTGAGAGTTTCAACTGACTATTTTGGCGGCAGATTTGCCTTCTTCGTCTTTCTGTTGTTGGTTGTGCACACCGACACCTGAACGTGTGACCCCATTTCTCCAGACCACCCTGGACGTCTTCCTGCAGATGGAGCAAATGGACCTCCTGAGTGACACTAACCTAAAAGAGCTGGAGTCCCTCCTTCAGCAAGTGTGTCCCATGCTGAGAGGGAAGATCCAGCGTTTCAAAGCTCTGCGCGGTGAGTGGCTCGTCAGGCGGTGGCAGGTTGGAGCAGGAGTTGAGGTGGAGCGGTCCAGGAAGGAAGGAGGCAGGCATGTTGGAACAGGAGCTGAAGTTTGCAGTGGTTCTACTGTACGAGAGCCTCACGAGTGCCAAGGGACTCCCTAAACCAGTTATGAAAGAAATTGCACACAAAAAAAAGACAGAAATTCATCAATTATACACATTAGAATCAACAAACCTCAAGCCGGATTGTAGAAACGGGTCCCATTTGTGATGTCACGACGTAAACAATTTACGCTTACAAGTACACTCAGACGAAGCAGATCAGGACGTGTCCTCATGTGTAGTATTTGTTTTGATTTCCACAGCGCCTGAGTTCATTATAGCTCAAGAGGAGAGTCGGCCGAGGTCCATGACTGATCCCATTGATCCTCACCAGGTACAGGCGTTGATGCTGCTTTCAAGTGCGACATGTTTTTTGTTTTTTTTACTACAGCTGAACTAATGACTCATGCTACTTCTTTTTTCCAGGTGGCTCAATCTTTAATGAAGTCTAAATCTTCACAAGGTAAAAAGAAGACATGTCTGCTGCTGCAGTGTTTTTACCGAGTTTCATTACCGCACTACATGTGGCACGTGCTCATATTACGTGATATTTATTTGTCGTTTTTTTTCTATTTAGGGTTTTGTGTTTTCATTCGGCCAGATGTTCTTGACTCGCATAAGAATGATGAACCAAACTGAACCTTTTCAAAATATCGTATTATCATTATGCCGCCACATTTCAGCCATTTGGTGATCATGTTTTTCACACACGTCTCCTCTTCCCTCTACAGAGTTTGAAAGTTTGGCTGGGGTAAGAATTCAGATAATCCTATGCGATGGTGAATGCTTTTATGATCGATCTTTCTATCTTCTTCAATGTTTTTTTTAATTTGTATTTTTTAAAATTCCTCTGGGATTCTGCAGCCGCTCAGGACCTCGTCCTCTTCCTGCACATCACTCGGTGAGTTTGGTGTCCACCCCCTCACAGCGCAAGTGACAATATTGAGTTCTTTTTCTGCTTCTTCTCACCCGATAATTGTGAATACATGACAACCATATGAAAATAATTCAATGTTTATAGTAATTAAGATGCAAGGTGATTGCCTTTGGTATCGCACAATGTCTGACCGGTCGGTGCTCCTGATTGATGCATTTCGGGTTATTTATTTGTTTATTTTTTTACGAACAGTTATTATAGATTACTGTGGCAGTGGTATCTCACCAATGTGTTGATCACTTCCATTTAGTCAAGTGTCCAATTTCCGGCTAGTCTTAAGGCTAAAAATGCTGAATATTGGGGAAAAAATTGTAAAATTGTCGATTTAACACTCTCGCACCTTTTTTATAAATTGCACATAACAATTTTTTTTATTGTTTTTATTTTTGACGTTTGACGTTAAATGGAGGGAACTGTTAATTTTCTTTTCATACTTTCCCAGATTTAGTGAAGGCGGGAGATCAATGTGAGATGCTAACCCACGGACTGAGTTCTTTATGGACTAAGACGGAAAACTCTGCAGCACTGACAGGTCAGCAAAAAAAAAGAAAAAGGAAAAGTTTGTGTTGATTTTTCTTGTGTTTTTATTATTTCAATGAATTTTAAATGATTGTCCTGTGGTCTGTGTCATAGCGAGTGGTGAAAGAATTCCAGCTCAGGAAAACAAGACGCCTGAAGTGCTGAATTCTCAGACTACAAACACTGACACACAGGTTTGTGGTTTGTTGTTGTGGTTGTAAATTCATCTGTAAAAAATACTAACATATTAATCCTGTATTTTCTGGATTTAAACATTTAGTTTGATAAGGAAATGTGAATAATGACTGCATTTGAATTTCATGTTTCTGAGTGAGGTGGAACCAGTCCTGAAAATTAGTACTTATAAGTACAACTGCTGTTAAGTTTCTTAACGTGTCCTAAACGACAGTTAAAAGTGTTTTTACAATGAAAAGTACTGTAGCAAAATGGATACAGTACTCTTCACAAGTTTGTTTTTTAAACAGCATTTTGTTGCAGAAATTAGATTGAGTTCACTTTTATGGAATATCTATACCAATTATACTGTGGTAAACAAGTAAAACCTTTATTTATTAATTTTTTTTTTTACAGTTAAGATAACAAATGTATTGTTTGCAGATCACATGATGTGGGTTTGAATTATAATAGTGAATGTAGTATTAATGTTTATAACATGATGTAAAAGTATTTTGTATTTGAATAGACTATTAAAGTAACGATACCCAAAGATTCTACTATTAGTTTGTGTATTTACATTTTTTTTTTTTACCTCCACTTCTTGTTATTAATCTGTTGTGGATATTGTTTGTGTGTGTAGGATTTGATGACGTATCCCATGACTTCAGCGAAGAGAGGCGTCTGTTTGATCGTGAACAACCACGACTTCACTGAATCCAGAGGGAACGTCCGTAACGGAACGATGATCGACGAAGGTGAGCCGACGGTCCCGCCGTTCCCGAACACCGGCCATTAAAAGGCAGAGGCTCATCTCGCAGCTCTGCTCCCGCGGAGGACGTGTCATCCCAGTTTTTGATTTTTGGATGTTCGTGTGTTTTATTTCAGCGAGTTTGAAGGCCGTGTTCCGGTGGCTGGGCTTTGAGGTTCAGATCCGTAGAGACTGTGACAGGGACCAGATGCTCTCCTTGCTCTGGGAGCTCCGCGGCCGAGACCACAGTGAGATGGACTGCCTGGTGTGCTGCATCCTCAGCCACGGCGAGGAGGGACACGTGTGCGGCGTGGACGACAGCGTCGTCAGGATCAACGAACTCATGGACCCTTTCGATGGTTTGCGGTGTCCCACTTTAGCGGAGAAGCCCAAGATGTTTTTCATCCAAGCCTGCCAGGGCGTCCGGGAGCAGGAAGCCGTACCCATCGAGGCCGACGGCGCCGAGGTCTGGTCTTTTGAATCCGACGCCGTGAGACTCGTCAGAGAGTCCATCCCAGCCGGGGCGGACTTCCTGCTGGGAATGTCCACGGTTCCCTCTTACGTCTCCTTCAGGACGAGGAGCGCTGGATCCTGGTTCATTCAGTCCTTGTGCCAAAACCTTATAAAGCTGGTGCCCAGGTTAGTGACACAACATATCAAAGATTGGTTTTAATGGATTATATTAATTTACCGAAACACTGTGTTGAGAAAACATTTCCTCATGCGCAGCATGTAAACGACTATATTTAGTAACTTTTTCATTCCTTCCTGTTCCTTGGAAAATTACATTTTCAATTAGCTAATGACCGTCATGGAAGAAATTAAATGTTGCTTTTTCAACACATTGATATCAGTGGTGCTGGGATAGGAACTTTAAAATTGCTGGAAATAATAACAAAGCGTGACACTTTTCTTAGAATGACACAAACGCTAGTTTGTTTTCTCCCGTTGCTCTGAACAAGATTTTATTCAAAGAATCTATCACAGTATGAAGCGTTTCAATCAAAGCACCGAAAATAATCGACAGTAGACACATTAGTTTAGCAACCTACTTGCAGATAGACGTTACATTCTTGGTCAGTTGCAGGTAACGAGATTTTTTTACAAACATTAATCGACATACACAAAGAAATAGATCTAACTTGACTTGACCACTAATGTGATAAACAGCATGTACACTTGTAGAGTTTATAAATTGATTCAATGGAATATGTCAAAGAGCTCACTTTTTTCTTCTTCTTCTTCTTCTTCTTTTTTTTTTTTTACTTCCAGAGGGTTGGACCTTGTCTCTATTCTGACGCAAGTGAATGCAGACGTCAGCCAGAAGACTGGTCCTTATGGAAGGAGAAAACAGATGCCACAGCCAGCCTTCTCCCTCAGGAAGAGGGTGGTCTTTCCAGTCCCCACTGCTCCTCCTCCCAGCATGACGCACCTGCCGATAGATTGACCACAGAAATGTGTCGCCCGCACTCTTTCCGTTTGGAATCTTAAATGTGCTTTAATAATATTGACCATGAGATGGCACTAAAAGATGAAAGAAAGCTCCCATTAATCAGCGTGAGATTACATTAAGTAAATGTATTTGTTTGGATGGCACATCCATTTTTTTCCTCTTCCAAAGCACTGAGAGAAAAAAAATGTTTATTTCTTGCATTTAAAAAAATAAAAAAAACAATTAATTGCATTTATGAATATGTGTTGTGCCAAAATTTCAATCATAGTTAATATTTACCTTTTACAAGTTATTTGTTTGTTGCATATCTGGTAAATGTGATTAAGATATTATGGATGGATGGATGGATGGATGGATGGATGGATGGATGGATAGATAGATAGATATAATACATGGATTTTTTTTCATTAAATAAACATGTTTTTTTAAAGAAAGAAAAATATGTTGTTGGTTTTTATTTACAAAAATGAATAAAAAAAAAAAAAAAAACTTGGCCAAAAATATGTAGAGTAGTTTTTATTTTAGTTAACTTTTCAATTATCCATATATCTAAACGCGTTGGACGTTTTGTTTCCGGTTTTCCTCTTTATGTATATTTAATGTTTTAAACTACCATATGGAGAGAAAAATGAAATAAAAGCGATTTACTAAGTACAAAGAACATTTTATAGATTGTTTGCGTTCTTAAAGTCAATTTCTACATTGACATTAAGAACGCAAACAATCATTGAAGATAGGGCGGAATCTGTGACGGTGGAGCCTGCTTTTACAGATCACCAGGCTGTTACAATGGTTACAAAGGTCAATATGGCCCCGATTAGATACCACCACAATAGAGATTACTGGAAATTGAATAATACCCGAATACATGATAAACTGTTTAATATTTAAACTCAAGCTATTATTGAAAAATATCAGAAGCAAGCGAATGTCTTAAACAGTTTTGGAGCACATTGGGAATTATTGAAATCTGTAGTTAGGCATTTGGCTATAACTGTTGGGAAAAGGATGGCTAATGCAAATAGAGGAAAATAATCTCAGGTAATCACAAACATAACCAACTTATCAAAGAAAATAAGCTTATCTGGAGAGGAACTGGGAGAAAACTGACAGCCCTACAACTCGAATTAGATCAAATATATGAAGAAAAAGCCAAAGGGGCTTTTGTCAGGTGGAGAAGGAGATTACAAGAACAGAAGGCAATGAAAACGAAGTATTTTGGTTCAATTTCAACTGTAGGCAAGTGTGTGCTTTTTTTTTTTTTTTAACCGTAATGGTTATTTAATATTATTATTTGTATAAATGCACGTTCAATAACGTTCAATATTGTTTATTTAAAAAAAAACAAAAAAACCTTTCGAAGTTGCCCGGTCCAACATGGCGTCCAACAGACGTTAAAGTGGCTCCGTGACCAGCAGGGGGCAGTAAACAATTCATCAGGCAGCTTGTAAGACCGGATGTTGACAGGACTTTAAAGTGGTTGTGCTTCCGCTCTCGTCCTCGTCGCACCTGAATCGTCCGAAATACCTGTCAAAGTGCAGGTTTCTGCTTCGTTCCTCCACTTTGCCCCTCAGCAGGTTTGCTATGCAGCCCGAGGCGGAGGTGAGCGTGTCTCAGGAGGGACAGCGGAGTCCGGCAGGCAGCGCCGAAACCAGGTGAACGTTGTAAACAAACACTTTCACGCCATTCATTTCTAAACGTCACATTCATTCCAAGGTTAGATTCCAGGCTTGTGTCGCCGGGATGACTGCAGAAATGAGTTTTTAATCTCTTTACATTTGCACAGCTTGTTTGTGTTGTTTGTTGTGTCCGATAAAGCGTGATGTTCTTAGCTCCAAAGGTTAATGACATTATCTTTGAAGAGCATCAGCATAGCTGACAAACATCATAATTATATACACATATCTATATATAGCAAGGTTTTGCAATACCCCAATTCCTATAAATAGCTTGAAATGGTACAA
Source organism: Blennius ocellaris (assembly GCF_963422515.1). Classification (NCBI taxonomy): domain Eukaryota; kingdom Metazoa; phylum Chordata; class Actinopteri; order Blenniiformes; family Blenniidae; genus Blennius; species Blennius ocellaris. Next base: position 17,041,941 of record NC_137655.1, on the reverse strand, counting down.
AGAAAAGTGGAGAAGGTTGGTTAAAACTGAAAAAAACAAATAACATTTATTTCAGAATATTACAAAAATAAAGCCTATTTCAGGGAACAACTGAAAGCTGTTGGTGCTGCTGCTTTTTTTTTTTTTTTAGATCTCTTCCAACACACTGCGGCACCAAACCCTCATTATTTCAATATCATTGCTGTTTTTCTATTTCAATTTTGCCTCTTATTGCCTTACCTTTGCTCCTTCCAGTTTGAGTTCATTGTTGTTTAGTTTTTTTTGTGGTTGTTTTATTGTCGTTTGGAGCTTCACCTCATTCTAGTCAAGTGAACCATGCGAAAGTGACAGCAATTCCATCTGATATTCACACACGCAGCCTCCATGCACCCGAGAAGCGGAAGACGCCCATACAGATCCTGCACGAATACGGGACCAAGAGCGGGAATCTGCCCGTGTACGTGATGGAGAAGGCCGAGGGGAAGGCCCACCAGCCCAGCTTCGCCTTCAGCGTGACGATCGGAGAGGTCAGCTGCACGGGTACGGCGTGGGATCTCTGCCAGAGCGTTTTGTGTTGCGCTACCGGTGTTTTTTAAGAGATATTGTGTTATGATCCGCTTTTCATTTGAGCCCAAATTGTTTGTTTGTTTGTTTTTTTCAGGTCAAGGTTCAAGTAAAAAGGCTGCGAAACACATGGCTGCAGAGGCCGCTCTGCTCAGGCTCAACATCGACGGCGGAATAGTGTGAGTATAGACCTCGCACAGTCGGCTCATTTCATCTCGGTCCTTCATCTTCAATACTTTATCCAAATGGATGTTTCAGAGGACTTGATTGATTAATCCAGGAACTGATTTCCACATTTGTTTCCCCCTCATCTTTCAAAATCACAATAAAACAAGTAATTCAGTTGCCTCGGTTTCTCGAACTGAATGCGAACAAAAAGCAGGATTAATTGTTCCTCTGAATTTTAGTAGCAGTAGTTGCACTTTATTTTGAGCCTGTAAAAAAAAAAAAAAAAAAAAAAAAAATAGAAGCAACATAATCTCACATCAGACATCATAGAAAATACATTCTCGAATGATTATAGAATTAAAAGAAAAATGTCCCCAAAGAAGAGAATAGAAGAAAAAGTTATAGAATAATACTTGCAAATAATAATAAAGAATGTATTAATATTTTTAAAAAAAATATATAAATAATAAAATGATCATAAAATGTTAAAATATATAGTTGTTAATTTCAATCCTATAAAAGCATTGGAGTGATGGCAGCTCTGGGAACCATCGCATGATGTTCTGCAGTTTGTACAAAATTCCAAAATGGATTAGAAACGTGTGTATTTTCAATCAACTTTAATCAAACCTTTTTTTTTTTTTCTTTTTTTTTTAATAGTGCGAACTTCAGTGTGTCTCCCAACAGGAACGCTCCGGTGAAGTCGGAGAGTAACGGCGTGGCGGCAGAGTCGGCCGGCCAGCTCAACTCAGTGGGACTGCTGCAGGTGCCGTTAAAAAAAACAACAACCACCTAAAAACGGCGGACGGCTTGTCAACCTGAGCTCAGCCTGGATTCTGTGGTTTTCCACCAGGAGTTGGCGCTGCAGCGAGGCTGGCGTCTCCCCGAGTACTCCATGTTGAGGGAGGCCGGCCCGCCGCACCAGCGGGAGTTCACCGTCACCTGCCGATTGGAGACGCTGTCAGAAAAAGGTGCGAGCCCGTCCTGATTTGCCACGATGTGGCGAGTCTCCGTCGTCACGCTTCGCCCCGTGTGTCTCCACAGCCGTGGCCACTTCAAAGAAAGCGGCGAAAAAGGCCGCGGCGGAGAGGATGCTGGCGAAGCTTCAGAGTCTGTCGGGCTGCTCCGAAATCACGTGGGTGCGTCAGGCGTTTGTTTGTCGTCGTCGTCGCTGTTGCCGCATTTTCAAAAAGGTTAAAAGGGATCCGTGCCTTTCAGACGCCGGCGCCGAGCGTGAGGTTCGAGAACATCCGAAACTCGAGGGCGGAGAAAATCTCCCTGCTGAGGCGGAACCCGCTGAGCATCCCCAACACCGACTACATCCAGATGATGCTCGAGCTCTCCAACGAGCAAGGCTTCGAGGTCACCTACTTCAACATCGGTGAGACAAACACACTCCTTTATCACAAAACAATTGTTAATATGATACAGTGAGGCTCGGCGTTTCACCGTTACTGGTCTAATTATCGACACCTTCTGTGGTTTGGTGGTTAAAATCCCCCACATTAACCAGGCAATATTAGACTTCATCCGAAAGCTGTTTGTACAAACGACCATGGTGACAAGTTGAGTATTTTAACAAACGCGTTTGCGTTGCTGACGAATGTTGTCGTCCGCCCGTTTGCAATCCCGGCGCTGACTGCCCTCCGCCTGTTTGGCCAGACGAGCTGACGGTGAACGGACAGTACCAGTGCCTGGCCGAGCTCTCCACCTCCCCCGTCACCGTGTGCCACGGCACCGGCATCTCCTGCAGCAACGCGCACAACGACGCGGCGCACAGCGCCCTCCAGTATGTCAAGATCATGGCGGCCGGCCAGTAGAAGAACCCCCCCCCCCCCTCCCTCCCTCCCCCCCCCCCCCCCCCCCCCCCCCCAGCACCGACTCCACGAGGTCTTCCAAGCTTTATTTTTGTAACCATGCAAGTCTCCGAACAGGAAGAGCTCAACCAGCAGCTGCTTTTGTCTTTGTGATCCATGTTTTTTTTTGTTTGTTTGTTTGTTGAATATTTAAGCAGACGTGAAGGAAGCGGCGGCGAGGGTGAAAGCGTGACGCCCAAGCAGCTTTGCTGGAAAATACTAAGTGATTTTACTTTTTACCGATGTAAATAAGTTTTATTTTTTTAAAGATTCTGTCTGCTTTAAAACGACCGACGTCTTTCCCCCGCTGCCACTCCCCCCATCCGCCGTGTGCACATGAGTTTCGATCACGTCTCTCCCGTCTCTTATTGGCCACACGGTAACCAAGCACTCGGATAGTCCAAACTCCACGGACTCGAACTACAGACCACTTTGAAAGTGAACAGGAAGTGATGCACGTGGGGAAAGGAAACAATTAACCAGTGTGTTTTTCTTTTAAAAAAAAAAAGGTTTATGAATGAAGTTATAGAGTCAAATGAAATGTGTTTTTTATTTTTCTGTGGTTCTGTTTTTTTTTAATTTTGCAGTGAGAAATGTTGACTGATTAAATGAGAACCTCTTCATTTTAGACTCTTGTGAAGTGATTTATTTATTTTTTTTTCTTTGCAATATCGATTAAACACATTGAAGGCAAGTGGAATTCGTATATTACGCTAAAGTTGCTGTTGTTTCAAAATGTAAATACCTATTATATTGTAAATTAATATTTTAATGATCATTGATGATTTTCTTTCTTTTTTTAAAATTTACTTTATTCAGCTTATTTCTTTTTAGTTTGACATTTAAAACTTTTTACCGACATGCAGAGGTGGAAAGTAATAACTATTTTCTATTCAGTTAGAATTTTAGCAGCCCACTGTAAAAGTTTCAATTCTAAAATAGGTAATTACTTTAAATGTGATCATTTAACATCAACAATTATTGAATGAAGAAACTTTGTTTTAAAAATGTTTTTTAAATTTATATGACGTTCGGTCAGATTATGAAAAGTTGAATCCTGATCTGTATCATTGCTGATGGTTAAGCTGTTGCTAAACTAAACTTTTGCATGAGTACATTTCAAAATGGCCTTTTATGTTCGTATCTGTCGTTCTAGTTAAGTAAATAATGTGAGTACTTTTGGATTTTTGAACAAAATTTGAAAGAGATAACAAAATATACAGAAGCCGTCAGAATAGAAGTTCAAGGCACTCTGACAAGTCTTATAGTTTTTCAAAAGTGTCTTAAACAATGAAACGATTCACAGCTGAAATGTTTTTTGTTGTTGTTTTCCCCCCTCCAAACACAAGCACACATGCTTCAGTTGAGTTTCGCAGTTTTATTAGAACAAGCACTATGTAGCAGCAGTGTACAGTGTTCATGGAAAGATATGTACTTTGTTAAAATTGCACTTTAGAAGGTATCCATCGGGAGACAGAGCTGACATAGTGCTTCATGATACGTCAGTCCAAAAGCAAAACAAATTAAAAACCGTCGATGTGTCCCAATTGAGGAAACGAAACCTTTTCTTTTGTAAGGCATCTGCAACATTCATTGGCAAGCGAAGTTGTCTAGACATGCAGGTAGAAGGATGGATGGAACGATGAAAGCTTGACGTTTTCTTTCTTTGTTTTTTTGTCTTTTTTTTTTTTTTTGTATTTTCTCCACTATATCTTGACTCGACGATGCCAAACGGAGCTCCTTCGTGAGAGATGTGCTGTGTTTACAGTGGCGGCCTCCGTGTCGTGGTCACATGTCGGGAGTGGAGGAGCATCTCGAAACGAGCATTTCCGACAGTCTGATCGAACTCCTGGTCTGCGGAGGAGGCGGACGATGTGTGGAACTTGTTAGTGGCGTACCTTCTTCCTGGCACGGGGATTCTCATCTAGTTGTGTTTGTGAGGCATTAATAAATGCGTTAAGGCACAGCAAGTGAAACGGACAATTTGTAGCATCGAGGAGGAAAAGAAATTTGCACGCGAGTTGGTTTTTTTTTTTTTTTTTTTTTTCTTTCCCCGCTTTAAAAAGAAAAAAAGTACACAAATGCAAAGCAGTACTACGTGGTTTTTTTTTGGTTTGTAATCTACAGTACTGAGTGAACGGTGCACACAGGATGGTGGGTCTACTGCAGCGCACGGCCTTCACTCCTCATTGGGGGGGGGAGGGGCGCTAGTCCAAACATTAAAGCTAATCTGCTTTGCAATAAATATCAAAGTTGAGGAAATGAACCGGTGCTCGCAGTTAAATTCTCTGGGAATCAGACACAGTTAAAAAAAAAAAAAATCAGCTTTAATACGGTATCTTTTTTTCCTTCTTCTTCGTCACTTCACCGACATGTTCCGACTGAAACGTTCCAAACGTTTCATGATGGGGGGGGGGGGGGGGGGGGGGGATGAATTTGTCTTTGGGACATTGTTGACTTGCTGCATTTCCACAGGACGACCTGCAGGGGTCTCTGGTGGCTCGTTGTGGACTTAAGTTACGGCCCGTGACCTAACATCCGAGTTACTTCATGAGAAGTACTGATCACTTGATGATCAAGTCATTAAGTGGGTCACTGAACAACAAATAATGAACATTTCTGGATAATAGACACTCCTATTGAGGTTGTGTCTGTGTTTTTTTTTGTCTTTTTGGTTCGAAAGTGAAGGAAACCTTTGGGCCTTGGAGCACTGGAGGGGATTTATCTCTATTTGACAAAGAAAAATCAGGCATTTAGGGATTAAATCTTAAATTATTAAGATTACATCTTAATCATTTAATGTAGCCGCATGCTGCGGCTCCACAGGGCTCTTTTTTTTTAATTCTCACTTCTAATTAAATCTTACTTCTAAGGACCAAATCACCACAAGTGATTTTTCACTCTGTACAATCGGCCGCTCTGTATTTTCTGTGGACACGTTTCACGTGCGTGAATCGTTTGTGTCTGCGCCACGTCGAGGGAGGGGCGCGGGCCGAACGCAGGCCCCACTATATATGGAGGGAGTGTGTATTTATGTAACAGCGGGATTCGGTTTCATGTAACAACGTTTAAAATTAGACGGCGGTGCGGGGGAAGGCGTGAGGTCACAGCACTACATCACGACAGAACTGGTGTGCAAGTCCCGACTTCGCCTGTTCCGACGTGCCTCCGTTCGGATTCAAATCCCTCGTGGCGGACGCCGGGAAATCTTCTCGACTGCCGTGCAGGTCCGTCGAAAAAAACGTGCCGTTTCCCGGGAGAGCACTACCGCTATCTCGCAGATTCGGCAGTATTAAAAGGCAAAAAATAAATAGGATCTGCCGTTTCACGTAATTCTCTCCCAACTAAATTCAAGATATTTTATAAAAATACCTCTTTTTTTTTTTTATTTATTTTTTTTTCTACAATGACTGGTGATATACTAAATACGGCTTCATGTCAGTGAAAGCTGCTCTCTAAACATGCACATTACTGAAGGTCATCAAAAGATCTACTTCGTCGTCTAGTCTAATCAAACTGCTGTCACAAATCAAATGGCTTCAACTAAAAAGGTGCCTAAGTCGTGTGACTCCAACACGTCGGTTTAAGGCAAAAAGGACAAACCGGGAAGTCAGAGGAGCTGAAGAGAGATCTACACGGGAGTGGTACCGCTGTTGCCCTGACAACCCGGCTTCGACAAGCACAATGGAGGTGGTCCTACGGGATGCTTCCGTGGGTGGCCGACCGCACGGCGGCGGCGGCGGCACCCTGACGTCAGGCCATCCCTCAGCTCTGCACGCAGATGTTTCCTCGCTAACGTCCCGTCTCTCCGCGCACCTCGTTGTGCATAGGTAACGGCCCCGGGCCTCGGCGGCGACAGACTGGGCGGAACCTCGCGCTACCACAGGCTCACCGCCTCCTCCATGTTGATGAAGCCGGGGTTTTTGCGGAGCTCCCAGTACATGTTGTTGGAGACCCAGCGCTCCCGGTGATTGGCGTCGACCACCTTCCTGCAAGAGGAAAGCACAGCGCCGATTAAACACACCGCGAAAAGTAGTTTGCGTCAAAGACTAAACTGTGAAATCCATTTACCGATTGATGAATTATATCAGGCCAAAATCAGAAAAGGAGACTTTATTTGTGATTATAGAAAACTCCCACTTTAAATGCACTCCTCATATATTGTGCATAAATATCACAAAACGCAATATTTAAGTGTAAGTCACGTTGTCAGGTCTCTGTCACTGCCTGTCTGCAGCAGAAGTGGGCAAATGTTCCACCCGTGTCAGCTGTGTGTGACGAGACACGCTTTCTGGCCGCCGTTGTGACACAACCACATTAAAGGCCGTCGCCGGTGGGACGGAAAGCAGACGGAGAATCACGCAGCTCTGACTGGATCGATTCTCCCTCCGAGTTATAATGAGTCATAATAATCACGACGGCTGGTTCCAGTGTGCTTAGAATTCTCTATTCCGTCATCCCAAACAGTCACATCGAGCCACTTTCACCGTCGCCTTCACTCCATTAATAACATGGTTATTACTGAACTCCAGGTTCATTGTTCCAAATGGTAATAAATACTGTGTTTGCAAACAGATTGTAAATGATGCAAATAATACGGGCATCAAAAAAATACAGTAAGAAACACTTTTTCTATACGTTAACATGCGTGGACTTTTTTTTTTTTTTATTACTTTTTGCATTCAACTGAAACTGGCAGTATTTGAATTTTGAATGATTTTTTTTTGGAAAGCTTTTTGTGAATAGGTTATTAAAGACTGAACTCCTGTATCTGGAGCAAAGTCGGTTCAAATTACCTTCAATATATATATATATATATATATATATATATATATATATATATATATATATATATGTTAAAAAAAAATGGCGACAGATCAGTCATGTCTGCTCTAAACTGTGTGACACAAATCATTTTCTCGTGGTCCAGAAATCTGACGAAACCAACCAACGTCAGAATGTTTTGCTTGTGGCCGACAGGCACAACTGATAATGTGATGAAGGGAACAAAAGGTGCGATCTGCCCTCACTTGAAGAAGCGTGGCTCGTGCTTGACGTTGTTCTCGTCGTTCCACTTCCTCCTGGTTCGCTGCATGTCCTCGATACGCTGCTTCTCCGAGGACGCCATCTCCAGATTCCCTTCTTCCAAATGCCTGTGAGATTCAAAACGTCGACGCTTCAGCGGAGACGGAAAAGGAGCGCCGCAGCGGCAGCACACAAGCGCAGAACAATCGAGAAGTGTACGCGAGTTGTGAGGAACCGGGACGGTTGATGTCGTACCTTTGATCGGGTCTGAAGCGAGCGTCTGTGCGCGGGAGGACGTCCTTCAACTCGGGACAAAGCTCGTTCAGTTCGATGGCGAATCTGGTGAAGCCGTAGTAGAGCTCATAGTCTGTGGGCATGGAGCCTGCCGAGAACAGTAAACAAAGCTGCTCTTTTAACTGGAAAACCCCCCCCACTGGAGCTTCAGTGTGATCATTTCGAGAAGCAGTCATGCGTTTATGTGTGTGAGATACCGACCGGGCCTCCAGACGCATTTGGCAGACGGCGGGACGCCGCAGTAAAGACCCTCGTGCCATTTCCCAAAGAGTCTGTGGATCACTTTCCCTTCTTGATCCATCACGAATCCCTGAACCTCGTTGACGTTGGAGCTCCAGTAGTTTCCCTGAAAGACACAAAGCGCAGCCGTCGGCTGAAGCCCACAGGCGTCCCCACCGCCGCGCCGACACCCGCCGTCGTCTCGCTCACCTTGACGAAGGTCAGTTTGCAGAGGCAGGCGCTGCTCTTCGTGTTTCTGATGGTGATCTCTCCGTAGTGTTCGATCCACCGTCGTCCGCTGAGGATGTTGTGCACACAGGTGGTGACTTTATTCCATTCGTAGTGATCCCCAAACCTGAAAAGGGCCAAACAGCTGCTCAGTCCCACAGTCAATTTTCCATCGAAATCATTAACGAACAACTACTTTTTCTTCTTCTTTTTGCCAGTTTTGACCGCAGCTCTTAACCTCAGTGTCGTTATTCATGAGGTGACACTTCTTCAGATGTCTGTGTAACATAAACAGGCAATGGTTCAAATATATATATATATATATATATAACCTGTTAATGCCGCCACTTTTTGAATAAACAAACTGAGAAAATACATTTGTGTATTATGCAGATATTTACCGCGAAATCCATTAACCTTTGTTTCTATTATACTCAATGATCGACTGGCGGGCATGAAGACAACCTGTGTGTGATCAGGGACTTCCACAGCGCTGGCAAAATAGTGGAATCATATGCTTTGCTGATTTAATGACCTCTGAGCCTAAGTTTGTTTTGGGTTTTTTTTTTAAGCATAAATTACTACTTAGACTCCGACGCAAATGTGATTAAATGTGAAAAAAAAAAAAAAAACGGTAATCACAACAACACAGAGACACTTTAATACCTGGACTGCTGTAGAAAAATCTGTGATTTCAGGTTGGAAGCGTCGCGGTTAGAGTTACCTGGGAATCATGAGGTTTACGGTTCCGATCGGTAAAATCTCCATTGACTTTCCCCAGAACTTGTTTTTCCACCTCACATCTTTGGAACCAAACAACAAAAAAAACATCAGAAACACATAACAAGCACTGATTTTTTTTTAATACATTCATGTAACATTTTAATTCTGAATAAAACAAATCCGAGTTAGTTTTTTTTGTAAACTCCCGATGTTTATAATTAAGTCTGGTATTGTGAGCTGCTGATCCCGGGAGGAAGGTCCTGCTCTAATTAGACAGGGAACCTACCTTGGCAGAAGGTGAAGTTCTTGGACTCACAGTGGCAGGCAGAGATGGGAGGATGGTGGCTCACCTTTGGGGGAAACGATCAAATGAAAACAGTGCGACAGCTGTTTCAGGTTCGCTGATCTCACACAGACATGCTTCACACAGCGGATTAATCAAACGCAAGATTTTGATTTTCCTCTCCGGGTATATTTGACAGCAAAAAGAAAAAAATATCCTTTTTGCTTGTCGAGGAAAAACATGAAATTGTTTGACATTTTATAAAACATAAATATCTTGATATGAACAATGATATTTTAATGTATTTTTTAAAATTATTTTAAATAAGAAATCACAACATTTTGGAGTTCAACATTCATTAAAAAATTACAACTTGGTGTGAGACAAATCATGTGCATTGTGACTGTTGGGAGACTTAAATCCCCTTTTTCGGGAGTCATATCCTCACATCGGTTGCAAGATGAATTCAGTAAAGTTGTGATTGTAATAAAAAAAGTCTCACAGTTGATGTAAAACAGAAAAACTCATAGAGATCGTCGTATTTTTGAGCCACTCCGTTGTCAACACCAGTGGTTTTCCTCCTCGGCGGTAAAGACGATGCATTATGTAACGACAACTCGTCTGCTTCAAGAACTTACCTGCTCAGAGAAAAAACAGAAGCCCTTGTCTTCCCGTATACATTCATAAGACTCTCCGAGTAGCGGGTTGAATGGCTTGCTTCCTGCTCTGTAGTACGTGGACGAGTAGCCTGAGACGGCGAAAGCGGCGACGAGAACCTAGCGGAGTCACAAACAGGACGGGGGGGGGGGGATTAGCTGGCAAGCATCATCTCGCATAATCCAAACATTAGCATGCATCCAACACTATCTGAGGGACAGAAGACAGATAAACGGGATGATGCAAGGTCGAAAAACTGTATTAAAAGCGACCCGCAAACGCGTCCCGGCTCCTTATGTAAGCCGCTCAGGGCGTCACCCCGTTTACTGTACGCCAGTGACATCAAGCTCCGGCAGGAGCGCCTCATGACTGATTAACGTGGCTTTGTTCACCATGCGCTCAAAGGGATCCTCGGTCTCGGCAGCTTTGTCCAGCAGCTCGCTGTACTCCAGCTCTTCGCACATCCGCTGCAGGGTGTTGAGGGGCTCGTTGAGCTCCACTGGCATCGACACTTTGGACAGATCCTTGCCGATATTGTTTCTCAAGATGTTCCAGAGGTTGATGTTGCTGGTGTCCGGACAGGGCGCCGGCAGGCAGATTCGACGTCCGTTGCGGAAAGCGCTGCCAGCAAAGTCTCCGTTGGCCACTGAACAAAAAAACCAAAAACAAAACAAAACAAAAAACATTTACAAACTGATTTGACCAATAAGAACACAGATCAAAGAAAGTGTAACAGAAAAAATGTAATAAATCTCGTCTGGGATTATTAGACATTTGTCTTATGTTTCTTATTTACTGCTGCGTACATCGACATACCCCTCATAACTAAACCATAGTCATGATCTTCTGTGAAGCACTTTTATCTCAGTTACAAATGCAGTAGCGGACGAAACAGATAAAAACAAAACTCCAAAAAAATAACCTAATTGAATTTAATTGAAGAAACAAGAATAAAGACTGTTAAAGATAAAAAAAAAACAAACAACTGAAGGTTCTTTGAGTGGACAAGTCAGAAGACATATGTTGTCGACTCAACTCTTTGCTCTTCTCCAGTCGGTCGTTCTGCTAGAAATATTATGACGGATCTCAGCTCTGCTTTAAACTTTCTGTCTGTAACAGCAGTTTGATCATCATGAGATACTACGTACTGCCTTCTCTCATGCTCTCTCTCCCTCTCTCTCATTTTCTCTCTCTCTCTCTCACTGTGGCTTGTGACAAAGATGGAAAAGGGAGATCCCCGCCCGTAGTGCACCGATAGCTTTCATAAAACTTGAAAGAAGCCCTTGGCACGGAGCGACACTGCAAAGTCAACTGCCTCGGCAGCGCTGACGAATGACTTTTTTTCCCGGCACAGGAGTGTGTGTGTGTGTGTGTGTGTCTCTGTGATGCTGTGCAGGAAGTGGGATCCCCCTGCTTTATTAATTTTCTGCTCTTTTTCTCCACCAGAGACTGTGGCGGCGTTGCCACTGTGCCGAACTGGACCTACTTTGTCTGGAGACGTTATCGGTCACGCTGGCGTTGTCCTCGGAAATGTTGTCGCTCACATCACTGACATATGACTCATCGTCTGAGCCCTGCGAGAGGAGGGGGGGACAGGTACAGAGCGGAGATAGTCAGCACACGTCTCGTGCACACACACACACACACACACACACACACACACACACACACACACACACACACACACACACACACACACACACACACACACACACACACACACAGCTGCTTGCGGTTTGCCAGTGGCTAACAAACTGCAGCAGTCGCCGGCGATCTGTCCCACTGCAGTGATGGTGAGACGAGACACTGCAGCATTTTCATACTTTGTATATACAGAAAAGCACAATGGGGCCATCCACGGCACCGGAGCAGAGCATTTTGGTAACCTCTTTTTCGTAAAAGCCTCTGTTACAGTCAAGTGCGGCTTGTGGAGGTTTAGAGATCAGTGGAGTGAGCGTTCCCAACGTTTAAGCTGCAGGGCAGGGGGTTGATGAATATCCTTGGTGAGTAATCCGCCAACATGGCTGAACGCGTGCCCGGGGAAGGACGATGCTGTTCCAATGTACAGTGAACAGTGTACATTGGAACAGTGAGAAGAGTTACCGTTTGAACAGTTCTGCAGGGGTGCACACAGATTAAAAAAAATATTCAACAAATATTGTAATTCAAAAACGAGCGATTGGGCCTCAGGACAGATTGAAAAAGAGGCTTCTGTTAACTCTGCTTCCCATGGCGCCCTCATTCACTGGTGACGAACTCGACTCCAAACATACATTTGACAGATTTCTCTGCCATCCCCCCCGCCCCCCATTATACCTCGTTCTCAGATGAGCTGGCTGAAAGCAGCACTTCCTGGGCATCAAAGAACTCCGAGACAGACTCTGACATGGAGAGTCGACTCTCATTAGAGGCCTGCTGAGTCAGAGGGATCCCCATCTGTTCCCCGGCCTGCGGGGAAACAAGAGCAAACACACAAGGTCTTCGTGGTTTCTTGCTCCAACGACAAGTTTAAGAACCAAAAATGGATCTGGACACAAACAACCGTCGGTAGACAACGCCACATTACAGCATGTGTATCTTTCCCCGAAGGACGAGACGCCATCCGTTTCCAATTAATCATCTTATTCCATTAACATTAATGTCAGGTTGTGCATAGAATAACGATCCTGAAGCGTACCTGCCAGGGAGTACGGGAAAAGGCATCAGTCTTTAAGGACAGCGATCGATAATGCGACCGACAAATGCAGGAAGCGAACACTACCTGCTCATGGAAGCGGTTCTCTTATCAATATAGGAACGAGAAATTAGCTCCGCTGGAGACCGACCGACAACAGTGACCCACCTCGTCAGGCGTGGAGATGATGTTCACACTGACGACTTGTTCAGTCAGGACAGATTCGGAGTGGATGCGGCCGAGTCGAGTTCGAAGTTCTGCATTTTGGGACAGGGCCTAAAGACCAAACAAAAGCTTTCGGTCATCCGTCGTGTGGCGCTGGTGCCCGTCCCAGCTGATTATGGCCGAAAACTTATTGCATAGTTATTAGAGATAGAGATTGCATAGGGAGGCCTATGCTCTCAGATGTTAACTGTTTTAAAAATAAGCTGTATGTTAGACGATGCAAGAATTATGTGTGACAACAGGTTTATCAAACTAGGGATTCACAATGGTGGATTATAATTTATTAGGGGGGGTTGCAGAACTCTTACGGCAGACTGATGATTTGATATATGCACACATGCTCATTCACGCACATTTTTTCCACCTAACTGAAGAGAACATCAGACCTCCTGAAGGGAAATCATCATTTCATTATGCCAACTCTTGTCATTACGGCCGACTGGCAGATGCAGAGATGAAAAGGCGTGTCGAAAACGTGCGCTTGCAACTGAGCAAAATGAGACAGCCACTTCAAATCAATGTCGTGTAAAACGTGCCGTTCTCTTTTCTGATGCGCAGATCATTCCGACACATATGCTATTATTATGTGAAAGACAACTAATGACATTTCCATTTTTTGGGGCAATGCAACAGTCAAGGTGCCATTATATCAGCCGAGCTGTAATAACAGAAGGGTTTATTTCATGTTGGAATCCATTATCAGCTGATACAGAACATAGCAAATATTAAATAAAAGTAGGAGGATGACCTCTATATTTAATAGCTTGATGCAATTAATTATTTTTTTTCTCCCTTCTATAGCAACAACAACTTCTGATTATCAACCTCCCACAGGGTTTCCTCTAAAACCTGACCTTCAGCCTGTGACGACCGAGTCACACAAGCATCCAATTAGGAACAAAAGCGAGATAAAGCGGCAAGTGAAACATTTCCCTGAAATGATGTCAACTGTTAGCAAGAGGAACAGGCCAATTAAATCGCCGGGGTAGAGCAACAGGCCTCAAGGAGCTCAGTTAATGAACTGCGCTGCACATTTCTCCCGACAATTAATACGGGAAAAGATGATTGGACTTTCACGACTCACTGGTCTCTGCTTCCATGTCCACACATCATTTTTTTTTTCTCGTTCTTTTTTAATGTTTTGATTACAGTGGCTGCTCTCAAGATAAACTGTGGATTGTGTGATTTATGCGACAGCTCGTCATTGACGCGACGACTCCAGAATGGGGTCGAGATTTAGGAGATCAAAGACACATTGGCCAAATTAAGCAGCAATTTTCTTTCTTTCTTTTCTTTTTTTTCAACATGATGTACCAAACACTTTTGGGTATTGTTAAGACATCCCCATGGCTCGCATTTATAATAAGGCAACAGTCCAATACATGTGATGAATAGCCGGGATTAACTGAAAACCGAGGCAACACGGGTAGTGCTTGACGGAAGCTCGTTACCTGTGACAGAGACTTCCTGAGAGAGTTGATCTGGGCGGACTGGTCAGACTGTTCCTGGTCGGACAGGATCTGCTTGATCTTTTCTTTCTCGATGGCCACAGTGTTGAAGGCCGACTTCAGCAGGGAGTGGACTGGAAAGACATGGAGGAAACAACGGCGAAAGGATCTTTACTGAAATGTGCACCAATTCAAATTTTGTTCGTTACTGCTTTGTGCCAATATTTGAATAAAAGTGCTCAAACGAGTCCAACAGGAGAATGGATGGATGGCAAGAAGGCAAACCCTCCATGCGGTCTGGTTAGATTGTCTGAACTGTCTGATCTAAAACCGATTAGTACAACACTGATGATAAAAACTGTGCTGGTATACAGATGACACCCAGTTTTACATCAGATGTATTTTTCCAGCTGAGTCACTATTAAATAGAAAATCCATGTCACCGGGCCAGAGGCTCTATCTTTTCAAAATTCATTAAGCTGCAGCAAAAATTTGACTCCTTGAACCTGTTTTAAGTGTCATTCCTTCCCTTAATTAGATTAAAAAAAACTATCTGAATAGCTTTGTCAATTCTAAAGTGCCTGCAGACCGAGAGCTCATGTCACTCCGACTTCAGCCCATTTACACTGGTATACTGAATAGATAGAGTTTAAGACTATATAGGATTATATACAGTAGTTTATAGTCAAAGTTCGCTGCGACCAAACTCCAGATTATATTTACACCTTCTAAACCATCATGCAGTTTGACATCTTTGAGGCAGGGGTCTTTTTTAATGGGGCTTTTTGCTGTTCAGGACCTGAAACACTGTGTCTGAGCGTTAATCTAAAAATGTGGATTTTTTTACACAAGCAAAACATGGTTGAGCATTCATGAAATGTATTTAATTATTGTATTTTTAGCATAGGATTTAAAAGCATAACTTGTGTACACTTAAGGCAAATTAGTAAAGCAAACAAACAGTGTAAAAATCTTTTCTAAATGGGGACATTTGTTTTCTTTTTATCAACATTGCATCATAATCATACCTTAACCTTTAAGTCTGTGTTTATTTTATTTTAAGACAATCACTGTTTGCTCTTTCTTCACCATTTCCACAATCTCAACAGCGTCATTTTAAAGGAAACACAATGACATCCTAACCAAAAGCCAATGAGGGGAACGATGACGGCACATGATGTTTGTTTCTGATAAAGCACAATTGCCCTTCAGGATGAGTCAGACGTACAGCCGGCTTACCTTTCTGGGCAATGGTGCAGAATTCCTCCTGGAGTTTAATGTAGTCGCTGGCACACTCCACACTGTCGGTCAGCCGGGACACGGGGGGCTGAAAGTCCACCAGCTCTGCACACAGGTTGGGGTTGGACGAGTGGAGCCGGACGGGGGACATGCTGGCAGACAGAGGAACCTGCGGGGAGACGAGGACCACGCAGGACAGCTGTCGGTCGTCTCCCAGACTCGTGTGTTTGTGCTGCTGTGTTGTGTGTCTGAGAGCCGACTGCCCAGCTCAACATCGAAAAAGCATTCTGTGTATATTATATTTCTAAATAAAGCTAAATCAAGTTAAATAACCGACAAAAAAGGTCAAACATGATCATTATTAGAGCTGCTTTAACAAGGTGAATAAAGGTGTATGAAAAGACATTAAATTTTTGTTTTATCAGGGAGCATTGGTGAATATAGTACACAAAATAAGGCTATATTTACAAGTATTCAAGACATGACAAACAAGAGTGATATGTACCAGCTGCAGTGCAATATGGAGAGCAAAAAAAAGAACAGAAGTGGCAAATAAATAATGCGTGCTGTAGCAACAGCCCATCTTAACAGCTGTAGGAAAACACCCGAGGTTTCATTTGTCCTCCATAATGCTTGTGATTAAACATGTATTAATAAAAACTAAACTCTCAGCTGTTATTGTGGCGTCTGAATTCATGACAACGCGCCCGAGGAAGTGCCTGATACAGACCACTGACTTTATTCTGAATAAGTTAATCAAACAAATAGAGACTAATATTCTGTTAGCCATTATTTACATAAAGTAGATTATGGGTGAATAATAATAATACAATAAAGTATTTTAGTGATGATGTGCGCTTGTGTGTCTTTATGAGACAGTGTGGGGATCTGAAGAGTACCTGGAGCTGGAATTTTGCGTCTTTGCCGACACTTTTTGTTCTCCATCTTCTGTTCAAGCGTTTTTCTTTCTTTGACAATTCTACACAATTGGTCTTTGAGGCAAACATGGATCACAATATGCAAAGTGAGGTTAATAAGACAAACACGTCACAGAAAATGCAAACGTTAAAGCACAGACTGCAGTGAAGTGACCAGAAAAAAAAAAAGAAGACAACAGTCTTACAAATGAGTTGCAAACAAAGATGGAATAGGTGGTGTTAAAATGCATTTCAGGCAGAAGCCATGATTTAAAAAGTGACATTAGATCGATTGATACTGATCAGTTACAGATGTACAAGGTGTTCGATACGCAGCACTGACTCCTGCGTGTCTGGACACTTAATGAAAGCAGCCACTGACTTTATAAGACCGGAGAAAAATCCATTTCTGCCTGCATTATCCTCACACGCTTGCCACTGGATCTGTGCACGCATGTGTTTTACCTGCATATCCGTGAAGTTCGGTGCCGACTGTGTTCGCTGCAGAATCTCCAGACTCTGCAACAACCGGCTCAACTCAGTCAGGTTGGACTGGCAGCGTGCGAGCTCTGAAAAAAAATATTAAAATTGACACCTGCAAGCTCAGAAACACATTCAGTATTATGTATCGGGAGACGGTTACATGTTTCCGGATTTATTGCAGGGCCGGGGGCCAAAGCCTTGATTTAATTCAGCGTTTAGTTAAATCTGATTGTTCTCAGTGTTAAAGGGGAAATTGCACTTACCCTCTGCACACTTGTCCATCTCTTCTGAATCCTGCAGCCAAGCAACCACCTTGCTCTGTCCGTTACTGTAGGAAGCCGGCAGGCTGCTGTTGCTGCTGTTGCTGGGGGCCGCGGGCTGCCACGGTAAGCTGCTTGGCTTGGCCTGCGGACGTGACACAAGAATCGAAGAAACTGAATATTTACATTAAACTTCACATTGGAATCAAGTTGGGAACCAGATAAAACAAGGGTAAACCCCAGAAAGTCTATCCTTTGGGTTATTCACGGTGCATCGTGGTGTTTATTATCAGAATGCTATTGTAATAAATGTTATTACAACTTGTGAATTAAGTGGCACAACAGGGATTGAGCAAATACATCAGTCAAATAAAAACCTGTTATATCATAGCAGGTGAACCCAGATATCATTCTTATGAGAATTAAAGTGAAAACAGGTGCGGGTTCCTTTGTCACCGAATTAAAAACACATTTGCAAAGTAGTAACCCATTCAAACCTGATATGATTATGATTTGCAGTATATATACAATAACCAAATACACAGAGCTGCAGACGGTTATGACTTTGAGTCAATTGAAGAGCTGGAAGCAAATATTTGCTCCACTAATATGCTCATTAAAGCTACTGAAAATATTTTGTATTGACCCAAGTACAGCAAACAACCGTCAACAGCTTTAATAAATCTGCCCAGCAGGTAATAGTGAAGGGTATCAAGGCCTTGGATTGTGTCAAAATTCGCTTTCATTTCATGCTCTTTGACATGACTTGATTTAATTTTTTTTTTTTTTTGTCTTGTGACATTCGGCAGATAGCAGGACGACATGAATAATGTAGAAACAGGTACAAAAAGGCTGGAGCTTTTCTGTTTTAATAGGAGATCCTGACTGTGCTCTCTCTGCTGCAGCTGTTCATTCTGCATCGCCTTGAACTCTTTCAGCAACGCTGTTCTTCAGGGAGAGCTCATCAGGCTGCAACCAGCTGCTCCCAGTGCCAACCCTACTGATCACCCCTAATAGCCTCCATGTGGCATCACTCTGAGGAGAAGCTGCTCGGGCTGCATCCTCATATTATTTACGCGCTCTTCAAAATCACTGACAGACACAAGTGTTCATGTCAAACCTACAATAGTCTAGACAAAGGACCCGTTGTTTTATCTTAGTGGTCTGGATACAATAACGTTCCCACTCAGTGTTGCTAGATTAAGCAGAAATCTGTCATTCATTAGTCAAATAATTAGCCAGATAACACCGTTGGCATGTCACGGATAAGGAGGAAAAGATTCAGATCACAAATTTCAGGTCATTGTAGGTCAGAGATTGTCGTCCTCTCCTCTCCCCGCCTCGATCCTCTCACCCCAACCGGTCAGCAGAAATGCCGTCTGGTTTCTGTTAGAGGGAGTTTTTCCTTTCCACAGTCACAAATAAATCTGCTCATGTGGATATGTTGAGCTTCTCTATCTGTTGAAAGCACCGAGGAATGACTGTGTTGTATTTGGTGCTATATAAATAAAGTTGGAGAAAAGAAAAGAAAAGAAAAGAGATTGTCGTCCACACGCCAACTGTATGAAATCCTGCTGTCATCACACACTCACACACACACACACACACACACCTGGTAACAGCTGTATGGAGGCATAAATCAGTCACATGTGATCATAGCGTCTGTCGCTCCTCTGAGTGCATTTCTCTGCTCTTTTGGATTATACTCCAGCGCACTACCCGAGTTTGCAGTTAAAAGGGAATCATGAAAGCTTTTTTTTTTCTTGACAGAGACTTCTTCAATCAATCATTGCAGCCTGCTAAGAGCTTAGAAAGAGATTTCCTCTAAAACTGACAGCTGGAGTATGAAAAATAAAAAAAATTATGTGTTGCACGTCCTACGATCATCTATAAATGATCATAGATCATCAATAAATTGTATCTTTTTTACACAATTTTCCTTCCTTCGCAAAAATCATTACATGTTTTTATTGTTTCTGTAAAAACAACAACACACACACACACAAAAACACTACTCTCAGCGAGTTAATATATTTGATTGCTTAGCACCTTGTTTTTTGTTGCGATTATTAGTGTGATTGTTGATGAAGCTCACCTTGGCTTCATTCACCACACTCGGGGCAGGTTGGGGAGAATCAACGGCAGAAGAGGGAGGAAAAGTCCGCATGGTCGCTTCTCTTGGAGACCTCACAATCTCGTTCTGTCGATAAAGCCGATGGTGACGCAACTTTGACACCCAGGCATCAAAAATGTCTTGAGATTTGACCTGAAGAGAGAGAGAGAGAGAGAGAGAGAGAGAGAGAGAGAGAGAGAGAGAGAGAGAGAGAGAGAGAGAAGAAAAAAAAAGGAAAGAGTAGAGAGTCAACCACACCTTTCCATTCTCACTTTACAACTCTGACTTACCATTTTACAAGACGTCAGAATTAAAAATGCACACGGTAAATGACACTGGATTAATACACTTTTCTCGACCCAGAGCAGCTCCGTGAAGCTTTCGAGGGCATTCCTTTTGAAACTCCAGCTATTTTATGATGTTTAAGTGCTTAAGTTCATCGGTGTGGCCTCACTGTACTGTTATGGCAAATCAGAGCGACAAGGAGCAGAGCAGGACCACCAGACAAGACTCCACACACACATTATCTCCTCTGCAATCTCCATTGCAATGGACATAATCCACCCACTGCTAACTAGGCAGTACCCGCTGCCCAGCGATGTAATACTCTGTGTGCAGCACAGTACACGGATGTTCAGTTATAAATTACTTTTTTTTTTATCTATTGTGTAACATGAAAACTGATTTCCTGCTGTAAAGTTTCCATTCATTTCTCTCAAAGGACAGCATTGAACGATACATTTTCACAATGCAAGTCTGAAGAGGTATTAGAATTACCTTGAGGTGGTAGATATGCTCCTCAGTGTCCAGGTCGATACGACGGGCCCTCTTTTTAATGGACATGACCGACAGGCCAACGTCAATGCTGCCGTGAAGTTTTCCTTTTTGAATCTGAGGAAAATCACAAATGCAGATTTTTCGATGTAAAATCTCACTTCGAACGAGTGAACGAATGAACAAGCATCTCCTGTAATTGGTTGCAGATATTTGGAAATACATACTGAGAAGAGGCTCACTTATCTTGATAAAGATATATGACTTGGGAAAATAAAATAAAAAAGAGTTCGATTTGCTTTAATATTCTTATTATTATTGTTGATTTTATATGAGACTTTAATAAACTCCTCTCTACAGGCAAGTATGAAAAAAAAAAGATAAAGATATATGACTTGGAAAAAGATATATATATATGCACATATTTGTATCACAGGGAAAATGACATAAGAAAGAAAACAAAAGTGTGTTTTTGTTACTTAGTATTTCTTTAAAATTTCCCACCAACTTGAATTGTGACAAATATTGCCTGAGAGAATGCCTAAAATATCTCGAAATAGAAAAGTTAATAAAAATTTTTGTGAACACAGAAACCCCATAAATAAAAGGAAAAATAGTTACTGCAGAGTCCATTATTCAACAGTTTCTTCAAAGTCAGTTTTCTTATCAGTCATTTTTCTGTTTTGTCAGTAAATCGTGACACGCCACGCTAAAACACACAGAACATGGTGACCAGCGTTGCAGATGTTTTTTTTTTTTTTTTTGCTGACTCATCGCCAAGTCGACGCGATTTCAGGCCGGGTTGCCGCCCCTCTTTGTGCCGTGGGTGAGAGTCAGGGTGACTTACGTCAATGGGAGACTTGGAGTACTTCAGGATACCGTTGTCCAGAACAAAAAACCGCTGCGGAGGAAAGAGAAAATTCACAAAACATGCTGAATAGAAATACAGGAAGAAGGAAGAATGGTGAATAGAAATTCTGTAAAAACGCGAAGCCATCTGTGGCGAATTGATTCAGGGTTCACAGAGGGACACTGACTCCCTCCAAATGATGCTAAAAGAGGATGATTCATCAAATATAAAGTCTACCAGTTCAAAAAGGGCCAAGCCTAAAAAAAAAAAATGGCAGAACCACTATTAAACTCTGAAGGACAGGATGTGATAAAAATGTTAAAAGTGTTCTGTGTGTACTTCTGCTTTTTTACCTTGTGCCAGCCTTTGAGAGGCCATTTCCGCTTCTTCAACATAAAACCCTCATGTTTATCAGGCCTCTGGACGTTGCTTTGACCGATTTTCAGCCCCTCGATTATTTCCCAGCTGTCTGCCTCCTACAGGGGAAAAATAAATAAATAAAAAAATACAGCCGTGTGAGAACTAATCCACTCCGTCCACCAGAAGACGACGGGAACAGGTGACATGTGCGCTGTTATAAATACACCAACGTCTCCTGTCGTTTTTCATCAAGGTAAACAAGGGGATTACGTATAAAACTTCTTTCGTGGCCCCTGTGCTACAACCTTTTTAACAAAAAAAAAATAAAAATACTGGCTCACTGTGATTCCTGCAGCTCTTTCAGCATTTCCACTCCATTAGTGATTTCCTGACCAGGCTCTTCCTGCTCTCACCAGGTCAGTAAATCAAACTGACACCGGTGGCGTCAAGGGGCAGTGGGTTCATGCCGGGGCAGGTGAGATACTCCACTGTTGTCCCCGGTGAGGGGACACGACTAGACAACATGGGGACAAAGATTTGATGGCAAGAAGATGTCTAGTGTCAGAGTGGGTGACACTTCTCGTCACTGCATACACGTTGAAATTGATTTTTTTACGTAAGTTTGCATTTTTACAGGAGGTGACACATTTATTTTGTGCCAAACAGTTGAAGAACTCAACTTTTAAAAGTGCTTATTGAAGAAAAGCTCTTTAGAGAGCAGTCTTCATTAACCCTTGCCCTTGTATTCGACTGTGCTACAAGCATAAAGTGGCAAGAAGTATTAAGAAGAAACTATGTGATATCAGGCCATACAAGTCTTATTCCCGTAACAAAGTGCTGACTTTAAATAAAGAATGATGCCCAATAGTGCTGACACTGCAGTTTGTAAAGTGTTAATACCATCTACTCTCTCAGAGCGCTTCAAAACCATGTGTTTTTAGGGGCATTTATCCATTTCAATAAGTCAAGTGTTAATAGAGACGAGTGCATTCGATGCAGTACCAGTAAAGTGGATCATTTTTGTTTCTACTGCCAACTTGAACTGCAGGTAGGCGAAAATGGACAATCTCCCCTGGCGAGACAAATAACGGCCGAACACAGAAGACTGCTTCAAGGGTGTGCGGGAACCTGAGCTTGGTTTTTCTCGACATTTGACGAACGGCGACAACAGCGAGTTCAATATAATGACGGAGTGAACTGATCTCTCCGGGGACAGCCTCACTCTGAAAATGGAGAACAGGAAGAGTTGAACTCCACCATTAAAGTAGAAAGAAAAAAAAAAAAAAAGGTAGCAGCTTACATTCAGAGTGATTCACTTATAATCAGTCATAATTACAAACTCCTTTGGATGTAACCAGTGATCAGTGTGTCTCTGTCAGTCGTGTTGAGCACTCAAGCCTGACAGACGACAACAAGCAGCAATGACAGAGAGATGCTTCATACCGACTTCCTGTGTGTTATCTGCACCACACAGACATCCCAACTGGCTCTCGATTGACAAATCGATCGCACACTAAATAAAGAGCCGCGCGTGCTGCAGATATTGCGGTTGACTGCACTTTCTTGGGTATCTACGAAATAAATCAACAAATTCTTTACAAGGTTCCCGAGGCCATCAGAACTGCTGGCTCCACCGAAATCGTACTGTGGATGTCTACTGCTGGCTAATATGGAAATTACTAGAACAGGAAAAAGAAATTGCTTATGTTATTTCGTGCCGAGAACAGAACTGAATTAAGCCAAAGTGATTTCCTGCACTCTGCTTCATTCATTGATTTTACCGAGGAATAATTTTCGAGCTGAACCGAAGCGCGGTCCCTCTTGGTGAGTTTACCCTTTTAATAAAGGATCTTGTGTCCGACTCGGTACGAGCCCGCCAGCTTTTCTGTGTCGAGATTTGAAAAGGTTTGCTCCAGAAGCTCCGCTCTTTTGTTAAGGGGATAACTCTCAATAATCGCCTCTGAAAATTAGACGCTTCCATTCAGCGGGGGAGCGACATGGCTGACATATTT
The DNA here is from genome assembly GCF_963422515.1 of Blennius ocellaris. Taxonomy (NCBI): domain Eukaryota; kingdom Metazoa; phylum Chordata; class Actinopteri; order Blenniiformes; family Blenniidae; genus Blennius; species Blennius ocellaris. The sequence continues at coordinate 17,018,590 of NC_137655.1, read as the reverse complement.
TTAAAAGGTAGCAGTCAGTTATGGGGAGAAGAACGAAATGAGTCAACGGAGCAGAGGAGTTGTGTCACTTTCATAAGTCATGTGGGATGCACACCTACACTGACAGCCAGCGCCGGAGCACAGTGGACCTTTTAATGCAGCCATGAATCAAACTATTACAGTTAAGGTCTCCCCGAACAGGAGAAAGGACAAACACTCCTTGGGGACACCTTAAGCTAAATCACCCCTATAAATATCTGCGCTTCAGCCCACTTCGGCTTCTTATGAAGACACTTATGCACTTGTCTGTCTCCCAACTTTCCCACCGTGGTATAATGGTGCAGGATCGAACACAAACACCCTCAGATACAGTGTGTTCCATCCTGAATGAATCATAATGGAGTCGATCAATACCATGGGATTCATACCTCATTGATTATGCCACTCAAGATACTCTTTCTCTATTTTATTCTTAGGTATGCTTTGGAATGAAATATTTGGACACGTTTAGGTTTTATAATGACGGCTGTTGTAAATGTCTATTACGTCATGGATTTAATTCACTAATAGTGAGACAATAACTTGGATAATACAATATCCTTCCACTTCGTCTGAGGCGACAATAATAATGTTAGTCGTATTTCTCGTCCATCCATTGACATTAGTGTCGTCAGGAAATTAAATTAATCATTTCCTGCAGCTTTTCTCTAAGTTGTCAGTAGCGTGTAGCAGCAGTCACACTGTGAAGAGTGGTGGGATGGAAATTGTAGAATTTCAGGGAGTCGGCCTGTGGTCGCATGGCCATGACAACAACCATCCATAAAATGATCTCACTGGAAAACAACAGATCTGAAGCCAAATCAAAGATATTACTACGACTGAGACATTTGACTGAGATTGAAATACAATTTTCTTAATTGAAATAGTTTATGTAAACATCATTCAAATTCATTAATGGTGAAATATGCTTTGTTCTGTCCAGAAAGTACAACATCCAACACAACTGCTGCCCTTTCAAGAGCGACCGTATTGAAACAACCAACAAAAGACTTCCCTCCTATAATTGTTCACACGGATGACATAGAGTGTGAAATCTGAGAGCTCACAGGTCTGATCAAATGCAAATATGGATAGAAAAGTAGAGAAGAGCAGTACAGAGGTTAAAATGAAAGGCGTGGGGGGAAAATAATTCAGCTTTTTTTAAGGACGGGCTGCCACATGGATGGGAAGTTAACACCCCGAGAGATGCACAGTCTTGTGCGCTGTGGAAACACCACCGCGCGAGGTAAATCGCTTTCACCTGTTTGCCCGCAGGCGTAAGGCTCTTGCAAACATATTTGGAGAAAAGAGGAAGAGGAGGGAAATTTGTTGGGGTTTTTTTTCTCCATACGAGGGGAGTAAAGTCCAATATGTTTAATAATGCAGCATCCATATGAAGAACCAGCAGGTACTTCTACAGTGTTTATAATATAGCACGCCTGCATCGATTCCAACACAACACTGGGTAAGTCCCAGCATATGGGTAGTTTGTGCATGAAAAACTAAAAGCCTAGATTTGATTACCTGCTAAAGAGAGGTTAACACTTTCACTAATATTGTGAAAAAAATCACTTACGTTGTCCTTCATAATTCAGATTTCATAATAATTCAATTTATAAACAGATGACATCAGTTTTCCGTTGAGTCTTCCTCCTGCGTTTTGAAAATAGGATGCTTGTAAGGCAGATAAGATATTGATTTCTAGTCACTGCAGTACAAATGACCGCAATCTGATCAACAGCAACTAATAATCACATAATAAATCTCTCATCAATCCACAAACGGGACCTTTAAGAATATTCCCAGGAAACAGAGTGAATCAATCATCTTTTTCTCTTAAAGTAAAAAAAAAACAAAAAAAAACATGTTATCTCTCAAGGGAATGACCTGCAACAAGAAATACGACTGATCCTGGATCGTGTATTTGTCTGGATCCACGTAGAAGCTGTACGCTCGTGCATCAGTGTTTGCACTTACTGCAGGTGCTGCATCTAATTGCTCTCCCGAGGGTCTCCAGAGTGAACAGTGGGTCAGCAGTGGGGGAAAGTGACACGTATTGATTTGAAATTCGGGGGCAGATTTCCAATGAGGCTTTCCCCAAACAAAAAGCCCCTCTCTCATGTCTCCTCAAGGAGGAGACGCCCTGCCAAGCCAGCTAATGTGTGGGTTTTTTTTTAAGCGTCCTGGGGAAAATGTGCTTTACTGTCTGATCTTTACACTAACACAGCAGCAAAAGAAATCTCCCAGCACGAAAGACTCAGACAGCGATGCAGATGCAGGTGGAAGTGCATAATGTAGAGGGACGGCAATCCTCATCTTGGAGTTTAAAACAACGGTCTGTAAAAGTCCCTTCTACACTTTGTCGACAACAGGTGAAAACACACACGTTCTGGTGCCTCAGACAACAATGTCCACATCAGGTTGTGTCAGGTTTTTAGTTGAAACTTATTCATAACAGAAATAAAGTAGGAGAAGATGTCTTAAATCTCCAGAAATAAGGCAACTGAGACATGAACAGACTCCCAGTGACGCAGGAAAACCTTTACTGGTTTGGCATCGCAGTCAAAATCCTGAACCTGTGACAGTCCAGATATTCACAGTGTTAGATTGTGATCTTGACTCCAAATTAAATTGCACACTCACGCGAATAGATGCAACTTTCAGTTTGCGTTCAAGTAAGAATGACACCGCACAGGTGTATTCAAATGATGGCTCCATGTGCATTAGGATCTGTTTACATGAAGACATTTTACTGGAAGCTGAATTGTTTTACATGTTTGTTCAAAAAATGAAATGTGATATAGTTTTCACCTGCCCGATTTCATACGTGCAAACTTTTGGTAAATCAGGTCTTTATGTCAAATAAATGACTGCTTAATGCTGAATACTGAATTGTGGCTGAAGCAGAGGAATCCTGAAGTGATCCAGAGATGATCAGTGTCCCTCGTCACATCTCTGGTAAGATGAAGAGCTAATTTAATTTAGTAAAACGTCACATGGATTTAGAGCTGAGATACAACTATCCTCCCAGTCTCTGCTGCGCTCAATTCACACTGGAACTTTATCTGGTGTTTCTGGTTCATTTGGCTAAAGCAACTTGCTGCTGTTAATAACGTCTGTCATTTACAGTTGACATTACGTGCATCATTCATTCCTGTGAGCTAAAGGAAGTCTTAGTTGTGAACTCAGTTTAATAATCCAGGTTTCTCACCATTTTCAGGGTGGTAACATCTGGGACAAAAAAGAGGCTTTTCCCCCCCACTTTTAATTGTTATAATATATTAGCAGAAAAGTCCAATCAAAAAAGTAGTAAATTATCTCCAGATCAGTTTTTCTGAATGAATCGACATTGGCTGGGCGGTTAATAACACATCGATCTGTGGTGTTGCAATGCTCTAACAGATTTAAAACAAATACTAAATTAATATTCTGGCCGAAGTCTAAAAGCTCTGAAATGTGAAATTGTTTTTGTCTTTGGGTTTTGGAGAGTGAACACACACTGATGTGAAGAAAAAAAAAAAAAAAATGGCCTTCCATCGGTGTGGATCGTCTACAGCGACGGGACTGAAGCCATTCTGCTGCTCAAAATGACGACGACAAGGAGCGGCTGCAACAATCAAAGGCTCATTCCCAATAAAATTCTTGCCATGCTGCCGATTTTTGTGATAATACCGAGGGCTCAACCACGCAGGTGCACAAGATCAGGGGAATCCACTGAGCGGTGACGTCCGTTTATATTTCGGGAGCTCCTTTTTTGGCTTCTTCTTCTTCTTCTTTTTTTTTGACTCCACTTAACACGTTAAAAGAGATTTATAAATAAAGCTTCCTCTTTTGAACTCACAGGGGTGTGTGAGGAACGGCGGACAGACGGTCTGTAAAGGGTTAACAGTCTGCTTCATCGGGCAGCGGTGCCTTTCCACTGCACTTTCTTAATGCCCACCCCCCCCAACCCACATTTCTCCACCTAGCTCCCTTCACAGCATACCACAGGGTGCCACATGTTCAGTGGAGCACCGAGCCGCCGCCTGTCCCTCATGAAATATTCATCCCTCGGTGCCGACGGAAAAGCCGTGATGTCAGAGATTCCAGTTTCGGTGTCCCGTTTCGGCGCGGCCACAGTGACACGGCGGCACAGACAGTTGGGGGGGTGGGGGGGCCGGGGGGGCTTCGGGTGGCTTCCGGCCCGGGGGGGGGTCAAGTTTAAGCACTTGTCTCATGAACTGTGAAACAAGAGGTTATCGCATTGTTTACCAATCGGCTCGGCGCGGCTCTTATTTACAACCAGGGGAATCGGGGCGGATTTCTCGGAGCTGATTAGTCAGCTAATCGTTTGATAAGGTCTTGTAAAGCTGAACGCTGGTTAGCCTTCGTTTAATTAACTTTTCACACGGAATTAATCATTCACTATTATCGTGAGAGAACGCCGTGTTGGCTAAAGCCATGAGGGGAAAAAAAAGGGAAATAGGAACAGAGAGTGACGGACAGTGGGGGCGAGTGCTTCTGCCTCCTTTACGACTTTCAATACTACAATACCGAGAAGCTCATGTTAAAATTCTGTGACATGCTGGGGAGTTTGTCAGTGATTGGACAATCACACTGCAGCGGTGCTGCCAGCCGCCATGATGAGTGGCAAATGTGCCTGCTTATCTGCTCTCGGGCATTGGATTTTTCGAGACATTGGGAAACGTCTGGGAGTAAGACGATAAAATATGCATGTGAAACTGTGTCAGCGAGGAGGATAAGATGTTGTGAGTTCACTAGTAAAACGCTTTACATAGCCTGAATTAAACTGTGGATTTTGGAAGCCCCCCTCCCCCCCTGGCTAAATTTAAGAATTAGGCTAATGTTCTCCAACACTGGTTACTGACATTGATTAACTTGCAGGAGCGATGTACCATTTGTCTGTCAGACAATTAGAACGCTTTCTGGCACATGGAGGAGAATATTTTTCCGGAAAAGAGTCGCTACCTCAGTCTTGAGGGAGCTGATAATGGGCAAGTGAAGTGATCACAATTAGAGAGAAGTTGATAAAAGGGCCTTCTGCTTATAAGGCTGGCCCAAACCACGATGACGTTCCCTCCTCCTCCTGCGCCTTCTGCTCATGTTTCGTACTCATTTCCACACGCTGCAGATCCATAGACATGGACTTCCCAGGCGGATTCCTCCGTTACCTGCCGACTGTCGCGTTGGGAGGAGGACGAGGAGGAGGCGCTCTTGTGAACCGGCGTGGACGTTTTGTTCACGAGTGCAGCACTCCTGTCCTCGGTGCTCATGGTGCGGCCGTGCGGGCCCCGCGGATAGTGTTGATGGTGCGACATGGTGTTGCACACCGGTTCGCCTCTGCCGGACCTCCCTCAGGACTGGGCCCCGCGGGCCAGGAGCATCCTCTTGACACTTCCTCACGCCGACGGCTCGCTGTTCATCTGAAACACAAGCGGCAGGAAGTTACATACTTTTGTGTTCCTCATTTTAGCGCGGCGCCGTTCGTTAAATATCATAAAAGCCAACGCAGCCATAAATGGAGGTTGTTTTTTTTTAAAGCCGCCACCCGTGAATGGTGTGTGTGTGTGTATGCTCGGCTGAAGCTCTGTGAGCTGTTTATGAAACGTGGGGTTTTAACATTCCTCTCATTGTATGTGCATACCTAAAAAAAAAAAAAAAAAAAAAAAGCCTTTCATGTTTGTTATTAGACCGGTGCCTCTCAGGATTACCCAAAATGCATATGGCAGAAGAGGTTGGTTTTTTTTTGGGGGGGGGGGGGGGGGGGGATCCACTTCATTGAACATTCTCAAATCTGGACTGCATCCCTTCATCCTCGTCCTTGTGTTCATGTAATATATGAAATAAAATATGATTACGAAAAAATAAATACATTTTAGTGACGGGAGTCGTGAGCAAAGTCAAGAGAAAAACGGTGGGAATTGGCTTGTTGAATGAAAGCAGTCCGTCGAAGGATAATCCAGGCCGGCCGTGAAAAAAAACAAACTCCAGTCAAAAACGACAGCGTCTGGATTCCGACATCCCAATGTGAGGCTGCAGTGACAACCACTTGACATTTACATTGTATTAGCAAACACCTTTTTGACATTTAAAAAAATAAAGCATAATCGCTTCTGTTTATTTGCATCTTTTCATCTCCAGGATAATCCAGCGTAGTGATTATTGTATTAACCTCTATGGGCATTTCACCCGTGTGGTGACGAAATATATCAGTGCAGCAAGAAACACTATTTTGCTGATTACAACTGAGGAAATCCAGTAGTTATATATTAACTGAGTCAATATCTCGTCTGATGAAAAGATGAATACATTTATTAAAACAAAGTGTTTTTGTACTAGAAATCTCTTAAAATCTCAGTACCGTCGCCTTTCTGTCATTTTTCAGGTTTGTTTCACCTTCCTTATGCCGTCACACTGGCAACAGCCCAGAGAATATCAACATGCTCAAAGTTAACCTCCAAACCCTCAGAGACTAAAGAGAAAGGCATATTTCGAATGAGCGTGTTGTGCCGAAAATGTCTGATTAACCTTCTGTGCAGAATAGCAGGGGAAGCGCTTGTTTTCTTCATTAGTCATTACACCGTGTTGCTCCATGCTGACACCCATAATACTACCTGCAGTGGTGACGTGTAATTGTCTGAGCTCTCGGGAGGTCTCAGCACTGTGAAAAACATACATTGATTGCCAGATAGCAGAAAACAAACAGATAAACAAACCCTGTTTAGCTGAGGGAGTGCTTGACGAGACACTGAGCGGCACGCGGGATCTTTACATTGGGCAAATGTCCGCTTATTTTCGAGGGGAAAACGTTGGGTGTTCTTCTCGTGGCTTCTGACGTTTGAAAAGAGGCCAGAATTAACACACGCTCAGAATCGGATGTTGTTAATATTACCGTCCAACTGTAAGGGACATTTGTTGTTTGTCTAATTTAGCTACATCAAGATGTTGAACCTAAAAAAAAAACCTAACAAAGAGCCCATTCACGAGACAGTTCCTCGATTGATGAAGTACGGAGACGAATAGCGCCGTGTGGTCTGTTGCTCACGAAAAACAAAAAGTGTTTTCACTGTTTATTATTCAAATAATGACAAACTGATAGCTGGTAACAATTAATACAGTAATTCTATAGAAACGTTTGCAGACAACGTTGGCTGAAGTTGGACTTAATGCTCTTAACTTAACACTTTGAAGTGTTTTTTTTTTGCAACTTAAAGCTCAAAGACAAACTCTAAAAATACATATAAGTAACATATACAGCAACATGCAATCATGGACTAAATGCACAGTATACATTCAAGAAGGCAACCCAATGATTTGACAGCAGGAGGTCTTTCTTCTCAGGCTTTCAGTCTGCCAGGGAACCTCTGCACACTACAACAGCCTGCATGATCACATGCAACTGTCCAGTATCCTCACAGACTATAATCTATAATTCAGATCCTTCAACGACGTCATCATCCCTGCTCTGGCTTAAGCCAACGAGGGTGTAAGCTACTGTAAGGCAAGGCACCGAGTCCAACCAGATAGTGAATTCCACTTAGCCTATTTAACCGATTCACTCTGCACTTCTTGATATAATAAGAAAAACAAAAACAAAAAAATATATATATATATTTGAGGGGTTTTTAAAGCACTTGTAATAAATGGTTGAGCATGTTGTAGTTTCTAGGCTACAATTTGAATAATTCTCAGTGATATGTACTTTAAAATACATTAACCTGTACTCGTATCAAAAGAGTGAAGTGAAAATGTGTAACAGCTTTTCACTTCATTTTATCAATTTGGCAGACCATGTCAGTTCACCAGCACTAATCCAAGAACTCTCCTAATGAAAGCACAATTTCAGTTGAGCCGACGCTCAATGTGAGAACATAAGTTATATAAAGCAGTCATTACCATAGCCAATAGAGTAAATACGAATGCGACCATTATATATTGGACAGACATACATGGAGCTATTGATTTGACTTTTATTATGACAGACTGACGTGTTACTCCTTGCAAAGCTCCGGGGAACACGTTGGGGGGGAACGTCCGATCAGGACTGTACTGGTCATGAGCTTATTGTTCTAAATCGGTTCATGATTATGTGTCTCAGCAGGAGGAGATGCAGAGCCCTTCTGCAACACCTGAGCATTGTATTGATTCATGATAACAATGATTTACACTCAGCAGGAACTGAAAACCCGGCGTTTTAGTGTGGTAGAGTTCTATCAATTATCTAAGTTATTTCTATAACACTGTTTTTACAATGTCATTTACATTTCGGCAGGGAAAAAGGCCGGTCGAGCCTCAACGATTTTGTATGTATTGATTTCAATCGTTATATGTATTGGCTACAAGAAAAATAAATAAAACACGGCACTTTTGTGAGCTTCATACAGTGTTTATATCAATATGTAACATTCTCACTTTCTATTTGCATGTCTTTATTTCATTTCTTATTTGAAAGACTATCTAAGAAGTTTTCACGTTTCGCAAAGACACACTTGCGTGTCATTTGTGTGTTCCGGTGACTGGAAATGGTTTTTAACTTGAACGCGTGAAATTCAGTTGACATGTTTGCATTCAACATATTTGCCGACGACCACAACATTTCGTGCATCGGGACCTAATATATTTATCAACAAATGACGCCCTCTATCCCTCGCAGCCTCCAGCCTCAGATGTTGAGAAACATCTTGTTACTAATAACAACCCGTTTAAACAGTACACGGCATACTTTTGCAGCTCAAACTCACGTAAAGCCTGGTTTGAAGATCTGAACAGAAGGGTTGTGAAGTTTCTGGAATCCTACAGACAAAGTGGGTCCTTCATGTAATCCAACAACAGCTCTAGTATGTGGCAGTCTGGGGAAAAAGACCCTTCAGGCGACACTTTCCGGATGCCTCAAGTCGGGGCAAAATGTCACCAAACTTACAGAAAACGAGCAGTTCACTGCACAAAGGGATCCTCCGAATCATGTGAGCGTCAGATCATCTCCACTGAAAGCCGCTACCAATAACGTCTCTGTCGTCTGGAACAAAACTTAAGATCAGTGTCGAGCTGCAGGGAAATCACGGCGACTGTTGCTCTTTTAAAACAAATGAGAGGTAACGCTTAAAGCGGCCTCAACATCTGTAGTGTTTTGACAAACACGCTGCGCGGAATTATTCGCAGAATTCAAACTCATCACCCGGCTCCAGCTCAGGACAGTGTCGCCATGGCCGTGCAATGTTTCGAAAACACAACACTTTCAATTCCCTTTCCTGGTTATCCTTGTTCATTCTCAAAATGCAACTTCAGCTTAATTTCAAAAAACCAGCAGCAATTCTGTCTTCTTTTTTTTTTTAACTCTTCAAGGAAAGGGCAGTTTTCACAATCGCCATATGAACACTGTCATGGGGACGTTTTCTGAAAACATCAAATGACACTTTACAGCCTCAGCAAGTAAAAGTTGTCAATTGATTTCACTTATACGGCATTTTCAACCACTTCCACCACAAAGAATTGCAGAAATTTTCAAAGTTGGAACCCAATATTTTGCTTTTTTTATTTTTTATTTGTTTGCTACAGTATGTGGACGTTGGAATCAAACCTGCAGCCCTACGACTGAAAGACGACCCACCCTATCAACTGAGCCACAGCCGCCCTTGTAGTTATATAAAGCAATGAAAAAATGTCTTGCAAGATTCCACATTCAGGATCCACACGAGGTTCATTAGTCCAGACCCGAGGGACACGAAAAAACAAGCTTCGTCAACAACCCTAATGATGAAGGGAAAACAAAACTCAAGCTTCATTTCTTGTTTACAAATTTACTGCTAATGCATCACATAAGAAGGGTCATCATTATTACTATTACCACATTATAAAACTGTCTAGTTTGTAAAAGTGGACGCAGCTCTTTAGAAACACTTGGGATTTTTATGAAGGAAAAAAAAAAAAAGGCCAGTAAAAGCTAAGAAGTGAAGAATCCTGCAAGATGGAGTTTGTGTCACCGTCTGAATGAAAGAAAACTCTAATCTCAAACCCCGACGCGTTGAACCCTTTAAATTGCCAAAGGACCACTTTTGATGCGACTGCAATGAAGCGCGACGCTGCATTATTTTTTCAAAATGGTAACACTATTAGGCAGCTGTACAGTAAATGTGTCACGCTTGGCAATGTTTGGAAAAAATTGCTGCGGTGGCAGAATTCTTAGCAAAGATGCATTACAGGTACAGCAACTTTAGTTTACTGGAAACCCAACAGCATCAGAAATACTTTCCGGTACTCCTGAACCCACGGCCGTCCGTGAATGTAGTACTGCTTCAGCTCAAAACCTAAAGACAACAAAAATATGTGGAAATTAATGTTTGAGAGATCCCCGGACATGTTTGCAATGTTTAGAGAGGGGTTTTATTTTGGAGGAGGGCCCCCCCACGTCTCGAGGTTCCGGCTGAAGGAGCATAAGTAGTTGCAGGAGTAGCAAACAAACAAGTGATAACAGACTTATAAACAGATTTTATCCTACAGCAATTAAAAAAACAACTAAAAACAGCTAACAATAACTCATGATGCGTACATGTTTTTAGTCCACTAATGGGATTGTGCCATTTATTATTTACGTGGTTGTTTTTACTATTTACGTTTTAGTGGTCTTTAGCATTTATCTACATTAATTTGTGTTATCAATTTTTAGATATTTATACTTTTCAGTTACTGTGTGCACGTGATGCACTGACTCGACACTGATATATGCTACAATAACTAAATCTATCTATCTATCTATCTTTCTTTTGGCACTATCACGATACTAAACAATACAAATATAGGATCTAGTTTCCTGTCATTTCAAGACAATTGAAACGAAATAAAAATACAGGAAACGGTTTGAGTGGAGCGACAACCACAAACTCCAGACACCTGCTGTAAAAAAAAAACAATTCCCTCCACTGAAAGGTCTTTCAACAAAACGCCACTTTTCTCCAGGGCTGTTTGTGCACCGCTGAATAAGTACTGTGCCCTTAGTGGAGGTGGCAAGTGTAAAGTCAAAGTTCCTCCTTCAGGGATCAATACAGCATCAAAAATAAAGACGTGACTATCATCTGTCCTGACGTGAAGCCAAGTGGAGGAAGACGAGGGCGTCAAGAGAGGCAGGGGAAAAAACGCGGCGACCCCACCATCTCCGTGCCCGCCGCTTGAGGGATATGAGAAGGATGAGGAAAATAAGACACCCAACATGTCAAGGACAGCAAGAACCTCAAGTCCAAACAATCCAGCTGTTGACGTGCAATAACGGCCAAAAAAGCAACAGTCGCTAAAAGCCTCCCTCACCGCGAGCACGTAACACGACGAAGCAGGATGTTAAATGCACCCAGATAGCAGCAGAAAGACATTCATGTTTATGTTGTCACCACTTCCAAGAAACATAATATCATGTAACACGCACACACACGCACACCACTCTCTCTTGCATAATTCAGGTGGGCCAACCAAAGGAGACTCACGTCCCTAGATTATATTACCGGGTCCTTGAGGACAGGTATTGTCTGAATTTACAACTGGGTAATAATGCTTATCGATCAAGAAAGCCATGCTTTGATCGTTTACCTGTGTGCACAACAGCAGGCGAAATGGATGTAGACCTTGTGACATCTGGAAGCAGTGAGCAGCACAACCCCTTTAAAGTAGGCCCGTCTCTCTCTCTCTCTCTCTTTCTCTCTGTTTTTAATACCACCAACTGGACAGAGCCAGTTTATCCCACGCTGCTCGGCATTACATCATCGAGGTAGAGCTGTAATACTTTTAAGGTACTGTCTGACTCCGGCCCATATTAGAAAACTTGGGAGTGTCGGAAACTGTTCGGAAAGTCAAGTTGGCACAGAGAACTTGCTCAGATCTTCTCAGTTGCTTGACATAAACTACTATACTTTGTTAACATCATAATGTTTCTTTTTGTATTTTTTTTTATTTTGAGGGGGGGGGGGTTAAGGTTTAATCTTTTCAGTGCTGTAAGGCTTTCCTAAAGACAAACATGTCCAGGTAAATAACATGTCCTATTAGTTTGGAATCAAAACTAAATGATAGGTACCAGTGATTTCTGAACGGCAGCAACTACTGTACTTACAGAATGTTAAACAAAACAAACAAAAAGCTGATTGGGCTAGCAACTTTAAAATGAACATACATGGCTTAGAATTACTACAAAAACAACCATTACAGAAAACAAACACACCGTCCATGGATGAGTCATCGCATTTCAAACCATGTATTATATATACTGTTACTACTTTCACATATTGAACTCTGCTTGAGTATCTCAGCCTGTTTTGATGAGTGTGACACACACACACACACACCATTTATTACTGCCTGCTTTACTAATCATGTATGACAAACATCACAATCTGGATTTGGTATTTGGAGCATCCTGTGAGGTTTGGCTTCTGGCGTTACACCCTGGGACAAAGAATGAGCCACCAAGGCTTTTGCAGAGAGGAGACGCGAATGGGACAGGACACCTTCAGCGGGAGGTTTCCTCAGGCTGGGGACAAGCAGTACATCAGAGAATCAATAATCACTGCTGATCAATGCAACATCCATTCAAGCAAGCGTGTCAGCTACAAACTACAGATGCATTGAGCTCTCCAGCCTCCTCTGCTCTTCTTTAATTTATGTGATTTGAATCTATTTTAAATGACTGCAAAGTCACTGGCTGACCTTCAGTGGGGGGTAAAAAAAAAAAAAAAAAAAAGGCAGGCTGAGTGATATTGTGGGACAATCCTGTGACTGGCAGAAGTTGGCTAACTTTCAATCCGTTGTCATTTAGACACTTGACAACATCACGGTTTTGGGAGGAGAGACGGTTGTGAGCAGGTGTCGTGGTGTTCGGGTTTGGTCATTAAAGCCGTTATTTCACGTGACTGTGGGAGAAAGCATAAGGCACTGAAAGGAAAGAAAAAAAGAAAAAAAAAAGGTCAAAATGTCAGTGACGCATTATGTCCACATCTTCAAAGTCACTCAAGAGTTGGCTTTGCCTGGATGGTTTTTAACACACTCATGCGTCCATGTTTTTTTTTTTTTAATGTTGGGACTGGATCCCGGTGATGCTGCGATGTTTTGGCGACACGGGGTGATTCTATAGCAGCAGCAGCTAGCTCTCAGCCCTGGCTAGGTGGTCATGTCTGACTGGTCCGACATGTAGTGGTAGATTACCTCGGGATGCAAATACAAAAGGATGCTGGGGGGGTCGGGGGGGGGGGGGGGGGGGTCTCGTTCTGAGAGGGTGCACGAAACGCCACAGCTGTGCAAAATTCCATTCAAAATGTGTATTCTGATAACATGGCTCTCCCCCCGTTGGAAGCGTCACTGACTCAGGCTTTGAAGGAGAAAGAGAAAAGCTGCCCGCCTTACCACAGCTGCGGAGTGATGACCATGTCTTTACAGTTCTTGGCGCAGAAAACAATTGAGTGGGGTCTCCCTTGACTGTGTGGCTAGAGATTCCCAGCTCCTCAAACACTGACGCCTTCCACAGGGATCCGCACGGGCCACCTTTAATTTATTCTTGTCAAGCACTTGCACCACGCAAGAACGAGAACATTGTGGGAAGTCCAAAATTGGAAAAAAAAAAGTGCTGTGCTTGGTCGTTTCCTTGAATGCGGGGATGTGATGCTCGAGCTCGGCTCAACTGCACTCCGCTCGCGCTCGCTCCTCCCTGCAGCAAGACGGGCTTTGAGCGGGAACTAATCACCGGACTGGATCAGACAGCGGCGGACAGCGGCTGCTCGCAAGACACGGCGACAGAGTATCGAGCAAAACACGGACTCGGAGGTGTCGAGGACCCGGAGCGGTTTTGAATAGGGAGAGAGAGAGACAGAGAGAGAGAGAGGCTATCCTGCTGCTCGTTCTACTCCTTCTGCCTTCACAGAGGTCAAACATTATGCCGTTCTTTTCAAAACATAAAGGACAAAGCGTCACTGAGCAAGCGTGTATATTATAATGCGAAATGGACTCTCTCGCGCGTCTGAGGCATTAAATTGTTCTGGCCGCTCGTACCTTTTCCTAAGTAAAAGAACACATGGTTGCCTGGCAACGGCTCAACCCAACTGTAACAGTAATGAGCGGCTGCTGCCACGTGGGGAGCCACAGAGGTGCTGCCACGCACTTCAACCATATGTCACGTTTTATACATGTTATTCCCACAGCTGAACCACACGCACACGCACACACACACACACACACACACACACACACACACACACACACACACACACACACACACACACACACACACACACATACACACACACACACACACACACACACACACACACACACACACACACACACACACACACACACACACACACACACACACACACACACACTGTCAGAGACATATTTGTCTGGCTATCCTGACCATTCATGAGAAGAGCAGAATACCAGATCAACCCTCTAAGAAGGGCTTTTTAGTGCAAAACTGCCACCAACCACACCATAAATAAACACAGTGTGTTTTGATACCTTCAGTACAAGTAGCTCATCGGTGACGTGTGCTTGACTGTCCTGACCTGTTATGCCGGATTGTTTTGAGGCCATCAATGATATTGACATTTTGAACACTGATTCGTAGAGTGGTCTTTCACCCTGCTGGTGACCTCGGTTAGATAATATTATTGATGGAAGCATTATACACATAATCAATCAGTGAAAGAATGCTGGCAGGTCAGTGGACATACTTACTCTTTTGAATGTCGTATGTTGAGGTGACCCAGGAAACCTTGGTTTATATATAGTGCTCATTAGTGTTTGCTTCTCCAATCCAGTATCTTGGAAACTGGTGTGCTCCAGGGATTGTTATACACAGTCCTGGGTAGATTATGAAACAGTTTGCCCCTGGGCACAGACATGTAAATGTTCTCACTTGACTCAGTGACATCCACTATTCAAGTTGCAGACCTATTGGAATATTTCACATTTCTTTTTTGTTGAGTTTTGATCAAAGTTGATACTTAAAGTCTTATATACATTTAATTGATCAGTATGCTGATTTGCATTATAAACATTTATATGCCATACTTTTTTGTTGTTGTTGCTATTATTCATTTTTGGTGGTTACACTTTTCTTTTGAGGTAATTTTCTTTTCTTTTTTAATTTCCATTTTGAATCAAATTTTACATCTTCTGTGTAATTTTTTTGAATCCAATATTTTCTGATCAACACTAGAGAACACCTAATGCCTTGGGCCAAACAGGCCTCCTTGGTAATCTGTCAGAGTGTGCTGTGGGGTTAAATGAGAACATTTTACATCCAAAAGTCAATAGGCTATCCACAAGGTAAAGGCAACAATAAATTCTTCCCATTTGTCAGTCTCAAAATAATTGGGTATCAGGTTCTATGACAGACATACCCAGCCTCTGACATGCTCCAATTTAAGGTTTCCTGTGTCTCAACACTTATCATTGTCAGAATATCCCTTGTCATAGGTACAATTTTTCACAGTAACTTTCTATTGTAGGACAAGCAAGTGAATTGTATAAATCCTGTGAGGGTAGGAATCGGTAAACGTGTGCGTGATGACAAAGGCAGCTTGTTAATTTGGAATTAATGGGCTGCCTTTTCTTCCCTGAGCTCAAGCAGTTTGACATGACACACATTTTACTCTCCTTTGTTAGAGCAATTATTCCAGCCCACTGCAGCATGACCTCAATCACATTTTAAGATCATTTATACAATTTCTGAAACACTGAAATAACATTCTCACACAGTTTAGGAGAGTGATAGAAAACCTCACAAGATTACAACTGTGTCTATTGTGAAAGTGTAGACATTGGAGACTTGTAGCATGGTTTGTTTTTTTTAACTTTCCTTTTATTGGTTTTATTGTAACTGTATAAATCACAAAGACATTTTGATGGTTCACAATACTGGAAAGATTGTCAAACAATGTAACAATGTAGTACATGAGAAGCATTTGTGTCAATGGAGGAAAAAACAGAAATTATTCCTTATTTCTGCCACTGTAGAAAGAAAAACAAAACAATAACATGCATTTACAGTTGTGTCCAGACTGACTTTTATTCGAGTTATTAGCTTCCAGTCACAGAATTCAATTGAAGGAGATCTAAACAACCTACAACAAGCTAAAAATGTACTGGACAGGTGTGTTTGTGTGTGTATGTCTGTGGATAAGACTCAGACCCTCCAACATTCAAAAGATGAATATGAAATGTATTGGTGCCTCTTCTGGTGGTTTTCTGTCTATTAGTATATTGATGGTCCGCTAACCTGTGGCACACTACCTTTGCACATCATCCACTGAGGTGCCCTAAACTCGATGAAGTAGGTTTAGAAGATGGATTAAAAAAAAAAAAAAATACAAACTCTGAAAAGCTCTTACCACTTTGGGTTCCTAAGAGTCTTCAAAATGTTTGTATTTTGTATTCTTGATTTTTTCATTATTTATCATGGTTATAACACATGCTACTATCTTGGATATCTCTTTTCCCCCTATAATTACTCAAAATACTTTATTGTGGTAACCTCTATGCTGTTTGTTTACCAATTATCCAATCTGGGATTTCATTGATCATATTCTTTTATAAACCCTCCCCCAAAAAACACTTCTGCCATTAAGACTAGTGTGATGCACATACATACAGAAATCCCAGTGACTGTACTGCATTTGATGGACAGAATTAGGCAGATATTTTATTTACCCCAGGGGAAATTCATGTTACAACAGTCAACATACAAAAAACCTAAAAAGGACAAAAAGTTGGCATGTTAGTAGCCATTGGCAATAACATTGACGGTTAAAACACAAAACAGTTCCAATTTTAAAACAATACAATCTACACAAATAAAAATACTTCTGAAGACATTTCAAGGCAGTACGTGTGGTTAGGTTAAATAGACTTATCCTGATAAAAATGACCCCTAAAAGGTGTTTATTTACCCTGTTATGTAGAATTAATATCACAGTGTTTTACGCAGCTCTTATGCTGAACTCAATAAACTCGTGTGGGGAAAAATGTCTGATTATTGTGTCCTCAAAAAAGTGATACGAAGTTCATATTAAAATCGGGTGACCGTGAAAATCATTCTGGAAGTTTTTGGTTGCGCAACCTATGAAGGCGGGTCCCCGGCGCGTGCTCAACGGTCATCCAATGACGCGGAGGGTGACGAAACGGGTCAGCTGACCGATGACGTAGTACCGGGAGTAAATTCAGGGAAACGGAGCACGTTTGTGAAGCAGAGCCGGTCGAAGGCCGAAGCCCGCGCAGAGAGAAGTCAGCTTTAACCGATTGAACACTCGCCAAGAGAAGGTAAGACCGTAAATACCAAGAGAGATCGAAAGAGGGAAGTTGTTTTCTGGCGGTGGGAGTTCATGAAGTGAATTTATTTGCGAGTGAAAAGCTTCTTGGCTCTACTTCTAATGCAACGTGGTCTCGAGCCGGTGTTCCCAGAGGAAATAGCCTATTTATAAACTTTCTAAGTGAGTTAACTACACGAATAAACATATTCCGACAAGTGTTTTATACAAATAAGTTTAGTTTCTGTTCTTCCGAAGCGCAGCTTCCACCATGATTGAGCTTCATTTAAAATCTCGAATATTATACCTATTAAATAAGTTTGACAGACATTATTCATATAACACTGATAACTACGGACATTACCCAAGCTTCTTTTGTATTTGAAGAGGCTGTTTTACGTAAATAAACTTGGTGAAGTTTTGTAACAGTCCTTGGAGTTGTTGTGCAACGAGGAAGTTACGCCACCGTGCGGCCAAATGAGGGGATTACGTTCTTATTCGACACAAAAAAGGAAGCGTTTCAATGTATTTTCCCACCTATTGTATAGACTTGTGTGAGTAAATTATTCCCAAAAATATCGTAGATCTGGTTTAGGTGATCGTTGTGAGGGCTGCAAATAATGACTCTTCACTAACCAGAGGGGACTTGAGCACATGTACCACAGGAATTATGACAGCTAAATTAATACATTGGGGTTTACATTGGAAAAAAAACCCTCATGTGCTTAAATTGCCCACAATCCTGCCATTGCTTATTGAGCCAATACTTTTGGAAACTGGCAAATATCTATCAAAGTATAGAGACTGGAGACGTGTGGAGCCCACGAGAAAGAAATTGTGTTTAATTACCTCTTGTTCTTTTTTTTTTCTTTCCTCCTTAGAAACCATGCCTGGAGACATCAACAAGGGGAAGAAGGCATTTGTCCAGAAGTGTGCCCAGTGTCATACTGTGGAGAATGGTGGAAAGCACAAGGTTGGACCCAATCTCTGGGGACTCTTCGGACGCAAAACAGGCCAGGCGGACGGTTACAACTACACTGACGCCAACAAAAGCAAAGGTAAATAGTGTATGGGTATATAGATAATATTTAAATCGCATGAATTCTGCTTTTTGGTTGTTGTTTTTTTTTTTTTTTTCTTCAGCATTATTCACTCACTGCTCCTTTCCATGTTCAGGCATCATCTGGGAGGAGGACACCCTGATGATTTATTTGGAGAATCCCAAGAAGTACATTCCAGGAACGAAGATGATCTTTGCTGGAATCAAAAAGAAGAACGAAAGATCTGACCTTGTCGCATATCTGAAGTCTGCAACCTCGTAGAGGATTCTGATGAGCTCTTTGTCAATTTTGTTTTTGTGCCTTGATAAATCTCTTCAGCGACCAGGACATTTTTTTTTTCCTTTCAAATAAGACAGAACAAGAACCAATCGGAGTGGTGTTGGCATGGCAACTTGTCATCATTGTCACATCTGTACCTGAGTGACTGGTATCATCGTCCCCCATTGAAGTGAAGTTACATGATATCTCTTGGTTTTATGTCATTTAATATAAATTATTATCTATATACTGTGTATTCAGAATGTAGGGACTGAACACTGTGTTTACCTGTCATCCATGTTTTTTTTTTAATGAACAGTTTCTTGGTTTATAATCAAGTTGTCTTAACTGTCTGTTCCAAAAATGAATATGCCTTTTCTGCTTCGATGATACCTCAATTGTGTTTTGTCTTTTGAATAAATTTGCAAGTTAAATAAAAATGACACTAAAAATTCATTTAAGAAGTTTTTTAATTTAATTCCCCTTAAGTGTTTATCTGAAGATTTGTGAATGAAATCACTGATTAATAATATATAGAGGTAATTTCAGTGTTGATGTGCTAGTATGATTTCCATTACGTTGCCTTTGTTTGAATAAACCCAAGAAAGGGACTAGCTTCTGTCAAATGCAGTGACTTAATATTGTGATTTTAAGTCACAAGCCCTTATTTGTCGCGTTGGCATGTTTTTTTTGACTTACTTATAGATTACACGTTGGGTTTGCATGTAGATAAGTGCTTCCGGAAGACAGGCATTTTCAGTTATAGTAAGCAACGCTGATGAATGGAAAGGGAGTGTCAAAAGACTAATTTGACCCAACTGTCTTGTGAGCTGCATTCCTTTGTTCAAACTGTGGAGTACAATGCCACCTAGTGTTCACATGACGCCATTGCAGAAATTGATTCATAATATTGGATGAAGGAATTTGATTTTTCTGACACGCACTCTGCCGGTAAAAGTCGCTGTTAAATATAACTGTGCCACATTTACACAAGTTTGCACGTGAAATATATATATTGTCCCCATGCAGTATTTAGTGCATACAGCGGAAGCACGTCTCGGTCGAATTAAATTGCAATCCTTCCATATGGGGGATATTTTCGTTTTCCACCACCTTATAAACATCCTGTTCACTTATTTTCACTCATCTCGCCCCAGAAGCATTCACCTCCATCGGCCACCATTTTATATCATTTGATGATGCAGTTTCCATCATAACAAACATGCATGACGAAACGGGGCATCCCCCCCCACCACCCCCCTCAGTGATCATCCACATCTTCGACAACTTCCCCTTCCTCCCCATCATCATCATCATCATGCCCACACTTTAAGGAGGGCAAACGGTTCAAATGGCCCGAGGGCTGAAGCGCAGAAGCAGCCAGGAGCTTTCTGACCGTGTGTGACGAAGAAGTCCAGCATCAGCGGGACGAGCCAACCAGGGCGCGCGTCATGCGCTCACGGGAAGACCCGTACGACGGCGGCGACTCCGGAGTGGCTCTGCGCGAGACCCCCGACTGCCCGTGACAGTGGACGCGAGCCTCAGTTTGCTTCCCACTTTGCTTTTTCTTAGATCTGCTTCCATGATGACCTTACACTCGGTGGACGTCGTGGAGATGCAGTGGAGGAAGATGCCGGTGCGCACCGGGAGTCTCCGTCCCTCTCCTCACCGGGGAGAACCTGGATGTGCAACCGGGGCTCCGGGGAGGTTCCCGGCATAGTGGATCTTGGAAGTTGTGATATTTACAGGGTTTTTTTTTTGTTTTGTTTTTGTTTTTTTTCCTACTTTAACCCTCCGTGAAGCTTCATAGATGAGATTTCTGCGCACGGCTTCATGGATTTGGTTCGCTGAGGACCTTGTGAAGAACAGACATGGCAGTGTCAAATATGCTGTTCTCTGACGTGGAAAGTTTCCTGGACTCGCATCCAGAGTTGTTCGAGGACTACCTGAACCGAAAGGGGAATTATAGCATGGTGGAGAAATGGCTCAAGAATCACCGGGCGAGCAAAAGTCCGGCGGCGGCGACGGCGGCGGCTGCAGTGGCGGCTGTCGCGGCTGCAGCGTCGTCCGCTCCGGCGGAGCCGCGCGAGGAGAAGAGCGGCGCGTGCAAGGACAGCTGGGCGAGCAAATGTGACGGTCTGCAGCGGAGGGCTTCTCAGAAGGAGCTCCGGAAAACTTTCGCCCGATCGAAGGCCGTCAACGTCAACAGGACGTACGACGAACACGTGAACTCCCGGGCGCAGGAGCCCCTGACCAGCATGAGGAGGAGAGCTCTGCTGAGGAAAGCCAGCTCGCTGCCCCCGACCACCGCGCACATCCTGAGCGCGCTGCTGGAGTCCAGAGTCAACATCCCCCAGTACCCGTCCACGGCGGTGGATTTCAAATATTACCTCAAAGAGCACAACGAGAGGGAGTTTTTCCTGGAGCTCGTGAAGGACATCTCGAACGACCTGGACCTGACGAGCCTCAGCTACAAAGTCCTGGTGTTCGTGTGCATCATGGTCGACGCGGACCGGTGCTCCTTGTTTTTAGTGCAAGGGACGGGCAACAAGCAAACGCTCGTGTCCAAATTCTTTGACGTGCACGCAGGTACAACAGTTTTACCCTCAATGAATTCAGATGAAGTTCAAGTGCCGTGGGGGAAAGGGATTATTGGCTATGTGGCGGAACATGGAGAGACCGTGAACATCCCTGACGCCTATCAGGTGCCCGAGCCTCCTTGTGCATGCATGCATGCATGCGTGTGTATGTGTATGTGTGCGTACATTTGCATGAGTCACAGTCACAGGGAGACAGGGTTTTCTCTTCCTTTTAAATGACACAGTTAATGTATCATCATTCAAACTGAAACAACTGGAAGCCAAATGTTTATCGTTAGATGGACACATTGGCGCCAACGTCAGGTCAACATTGGAGGGGGGGGGGGGTCAACTTTTCTTCAAGGCATATTTTGGATTAGAACTTGATGTGATGTAAAAATAAAATAAAAAGACTAAACCAAACCCACACAATAAACTGTCGTGCAAAAACAGTAAAGGCAACAATTAACGGTTGCAAGCAATATCTTCCATTGGCAAAGAAGCATTGAATCTTTCTTGTCAATGGTTCCCAGAAGACTTTAGCAACTTGAGAAATATGTGAAGATTGATGAAAAACCTTGGACATGACACTAAATAACACAAAGATGTTTCACTGTTTGGGATTTGCAACCCAGGTTTTACCCTTGGAGGATCAGGAAACCAAAACTGTCTATATACTGAATAAACCTTGTGTTGTATATTACTTAACAGAGCACGTGAGCTTACACATCATCACTGGGAATAAAGAAAGTTTCAGAACCTCTTGAAGGAAAGTATCACTATCAATTTATAGGAAATACATTGCTTAATGAAGAGAAACGCTGTCTTTCAGAGAGAAAAAGGTTTTAATCTCCTCTTGGTTAGTCATTCATTTACCTCCGGTGAGGGGATGCAATGTTCAAATGGAGAGGAATATGTTTCTTCAGTTTTTATTGCAGTGAGCTGTAATTTTAACACATTTAATTCCAGTTATAATGTAGGCCTCTCTTGGCACTTGTTTTTTTTTATATATAGAGAAACAAATCCAAACAACCCTGCAAGCATAAAGCCACAGTGAAAAGACAAAAAAAACAATAAGTCTGAATCTAAACTCAGAGGTGGAGACTTTCTGATTTCACTTGGTTTGTGCTTAGGAGATAGTAGAAATGAAAAACATTGGACATAAACAAGCAAGTGTACATAAGACAGAGAGCGAATCTACACACCGTGGGAAAGAAGCGTGAACCTCCATGTCAACGGTCAGAGATTCTGCAGGAAGCTACAGAAAATGTAGAAATAGAGGGGGGGGGGGAAACCCACAGGCGACAGAGAGAAGTATACAATTATTACTGACATGCATTGACCTATGGATTTACGGGAATTCGAGTGAAGAGGTTGAATGAAAGACGCAAAGCAACAGGCAAACTAGTTGTCTATGCTTTTTGTTAGTTGCCCTGGTAGCCGGGATGAGCTACAGATGTTACCCCACCTCACACTGTGTCTTAGTTTTGCTCTGTGCCTGTGAATTGCAGGATCGCCGCTTCAGCGACGAGATTGACAAGCTGACAGGATACAAAACCAAGTCCCTCTTATGCATGCCCATCCGCAACAGCGACGGAGAGATCATTGGAGTTGCTCAGGCTATCAACAAGACCTCAAGCGGAGAACTCTTCACCGAGGATGACGAGAAGGTAATTTCGTCGTTACTGCCGCCGCGAGAATACGTTCGGTGTGAAGAACACAGCGGCGTCGCAATACCAATTTGCACCCCGCTGACTGCTTGGCGCGCGCAAAGCAGATTCCCCTTGTTTGATTCCCGACGTTTTGTGTCACTAATTGTTATTGCTCACTCCCATTTTGTGTCTGTATTGCATTGTCTTCACTCTGCACATGTGATATGCACACTTGGAGCTCCACAAACCAGAAATAATCTCTGTATGTCGGAATCAATCACATCTACTTAGCAGAGCACAGGGAAAAATCGTATTCGACGCAGTTATGGAGGGAGACCAATTTCTGGCTTTAGTAATGATGAAATACCTGGGAAGGAGTTGTTAACAAGTTGCTCTGATTAGATCATTTGTCTTAGTAATTGTACATCATGTGAGGTTCTGGTCTGATGTTATATTTTCTTTGGCATTTTTAATTCACAACTGAGATTAAATAGAATAATTACAATACTTACATTAGTGTTTATATCTTATGAATCTGCAAAACATCCCAATGCTTTATGGGTGATATTTTATCATGTGTTGCAATTAATCATGTGGCTTTTGTGTCATATAGCTTTATTATCACTCTGTTGGTTCAGTGGTATATTTCAGCCAAATGGATTGTAAACCGAGGAATGCACCACATTAATTCGTGATGCTATATTGTTTTGTAGGGATATTCTGGACCTTCTGGGTGAACTTGAACGTCAAAACA
This sequence comes from Blennius ocellaris, assembly GCF_963422515.1. Taxonomy (NCBI): domain Eukaryota; kingdom Metazoa; phylum Chordata; class Actinopteri; order Blenniiformes; family Blenniidae; genus Blennius; species Blennius ocellaris. Next base: position 16,994,989 of record NC_137655.1, on the reverse strand, counting down.
CAGTTGAATCCCTCCACACGTAACTTTGTGACCTAGCAAGGTTCAAATTATGATTATTACTTCAAACATCAATAATTATGTGATGATTTGGCAATTTGGAGTGAAATACATTTAACAAGTCTTGAAATAATTGTCATTTTGCATATGGTGACATTCACCAAGCTCCCGATGGCTCTGTGAAGATTCTCAGTCGCAGTGCAGCAGTCGGCCATAAATGTTGCCATGATGACTTCTGACATGTGAAGTGAATAACTCTGATTATCTCTATTTCATGTCACTGTTGGTGGATTGGATTTGTCTGAGCATCGACTGAGTCTTTTCTCCTCAAAATTGATGTGCCAGAAGTAGACAAAATGGACAAGAGAGAAAGATTTGAGTGAATCTGACAAGGGCCAAATAGTAATGGCGAGACAACTGGGTCAGAGTGTCTCCAAAAATGGTTTTTTTTTGTTGGGGGGGGGGTTGGTCAGATCAAAAGTGGTCCAAGGCAGCATGTGCATTCCCGAAGACCGGCTTCGTGACTTACAGGACCTGCTGCGTACACCTTGGCGACAGATTCGATACGCATTCAGCGAATGAGAGGAGTCCATACCTGCATCGCTCAGGACCTCCACTGTATCATCTGATACCACGTTAGAATCTGGTATTGAGGTTTAGAAGACATTCCACCGTCAGGATTCACCCCGGGGCCTTGCTCAGAGATGCCTCATGGAACACATCTGCAGTCAGATTCTAAATCCAACCCCTCCAGTTACAAACCCACCGTCTGACTTTTTAGTCGTGTTGTTGTTGCCGAGCAATTAAAGTACAGAGGAAATCATGGCCTGAAGTAATTTTCACGCTTTATGATTCATGTGTGGCCTTTTAGAAACGCTATTAAGTTTGTTTTTCTTTGTAGACAAACATTATCTTTTTGGCTTTGTGGGACACAAGCGGAGCAGCACTACAGTAATACAGGCAGTAGTTTCTAATTACTGTCAGGGCTGTAAAATCCATCTGTTTACAGTAGCAGCAATGGACTTCAGTGGAGGGTGCTTTTTTACCTTTAATCAATTTTGATCCCTTCATGTTTTTCTTGAGCATGGGGGCATTTCATAAGGGTGGCTTTTGTGTTTCTGTCGGCAAATCAAGCGCTGCGACAATGGCTTGCAGTTTGGAGATTTAGGGTTTTTCCACATGTAGTAATATAATTAATAATGCTCTATTTAAAGAGCTCATTTAACCAAGCTGAAAACCGGGTGATGTGGGCATGGGAACAGCTTCAATAAAGAGTTGGGGATTTCATTTAAAGCTTTGAAAGTGGAAACAAAGAGATCCGATTCATCACTATTTTGCTCGAGGAAGTTACTTGTCGTCCATTGGTGAGTGTTGTGTTCCAGCATCACAGTGGAGATGAAGGTCGTGGCGACGGATTGTTTCGCTGCAAAGATAAGTATTAAAAAAAAAGAAAAAAAAAAGAAAAAATGATGCATCTAATTACTTAATACAGAGGAACCTGCAGTTATTGATCTTGATAAATTGTTGCCTGTTGGTTAAGTATTATTTAACCCATGTGAAGTGGTGTTAGTGATGTCGATGGTGGAGTTTAGCGGTAGTTTTCCCTGAGTACTCCAGTTTGTTTTGGGCCAAAAGTACGAGTATGAGACTAACCGGTGACTAAATATCTTGCAGGTGTAAATGGGAGGTTTGCTATTGTCCCTCTCTGTGTTTGTCCTGTGATGGATTGGTGACCACTGTGGACCCTGCCTCGGCCCATCGTCAGCTGGGATCTGCTCCAGCTTGTTCTTTCTTTAATTTATTATGTCAATCAAGAGGATAATCGTGATTTCTTTTTTTTTTTTTTTTTCAATTCATGCTTATTACTTTTGTAATTTCATACAGATAATAGTTTGTTGGAACAGTCACAATTTTATTTTGTTTTATGCTTTTGAAAGGTTAGGAAAAACATATTATGCAAGTGTATCAGAGATTACATATTACATATTGCCTTCAGATATTGAATGCAACTCATGTTCAGCTGGCTTTCTCTTATTTTCTCTCTCTCTCTCTCTCTCTCTCTCTCTCTCTCTCTCTCTCTCTCTCTCTCTCTCTCTCTCTCTTTTTTTTTTTTTTTTAAAGAGAAACACTCACTGTACATCTGTCACATGCACAGCTGATAATGTTTGCTCATTCTGCTTGTTCCGTTGCCCAAACTGGATGTGGCCAACATTCATTATTTAAAGAATTGACTCAACTCACTTGTTTTGTTGTGTCGTAAGCTTACCCTCACAATGACTCCCAGTACTTAGTTACCGGCTGGGTCGTAGCTCGTCTTTGAGACTCACAGGACACTGTGGTAAAAAAAACCCCAACAAGAATAATTGCTTATATAGATGTCTCACAAGAGGTTAATGCTTCACTGAAAGAGCCGAGTGGAACAATATCTGTGAATGGTGGCAACACACCCGCACGCACACACACGTAATATATGCATACATCGACACACACAGCATAAGATTATAACCACTGCGTAATATCGTGTCACTGGAAAAATGCTGCTGCCTCACTGAAGTACTTGAGGTGTGTTATAGTATGTTGTGGTAAGATGGTAGCAGTTTGTGACTCGGGTGGACCCTTGGCAATGGATTATGGCTTTCCCTTCCTTGGGTCACTTTTGATAGATACTGACCACAGCAGACCAGGAAGAACCGAAACGAGCTGCATCTTTGGCGACGATCTGACCCAGTTGTCTTACCACTACAAACCAACACTTGTCAAACTTGTTCAAATCCAAATGCTTGTCCCTCTTTTTGTGTTTTTGCTCGCACACATCAACTCGGAGGACACAATGTTTATTTTGAATCAAATATAAATATATTTCCCTCACTGGCAGGTGTGCCATGATAAAGGGATTATTAATAGTAATTACTTCACTTGTCTGTAGTCTTAATGTTAAGGCTGACACGCAACGCACTAGCAAAGTGTGGTTGGTGGTGGAGGTTTGATCCAGTGTCCATGATTATTTGGTGGTTTTTGGGTTGAAGTCTGGAAAGACTGAAAGAGGCTCGTGGACGTCTACTGCGCCGCCTTTTATTCATTTGGGAATCAGTTAAATCTTTCAACAGCTCAGTCGGGCTGGCAGCTGCAACAAACAAAGACACAGACTTGAGTGATGTAATATGTTAAAACAGTCAGTGCTTGTGTTTGATTTCGTCGTCTGTCTGTGAACGATTGTTTATGAGCGAGGCACGAGGAGCACGTGTTCAGCGCATCAGCACACTTGAATAGCCGTAGCAGGATGGCAGTGACAAGTCGATACAGACTTGCTCACATATTGCATGAGCCCCTGAAGGGGAGAGAAGATGGAACATGAAAGCAAAAAGCCAGTTGTGCTTTTTTTTATTTTTTTTTATTTTAGAGTTCGGCTTCACTGGAGTAAATGACTGAAGTCTTTCCATTTCTCACATGTTTTTCCCGCTGTCAGACATGCAGCTCCAGTTTCAGCTCATTGTCCATAATAGATGAAATTAAGAATTCTTTTTTTGTTTCCCTTGTTTTGAGTTGGTTTCACATAGCATTAACATCACACTAATGCCGGCAACGGCTACAGCTGAATTAGTAATGACGTGCAAGGCTAGCATCAGAGAGCACAGTAAACTACCAGTGCTGCACAGCTGCAGCTCAGCTTTTATGGAGGACCTTGTAATAAGAAAATGCATCTCAGTTTTCAAATCGTGGATGACACTGCAATCGCAAATGCGACAGGGGGTTTGATGGCACCGTATGTAGTCACAACCCTACAGGATTTCCACCACAGCATGGCTGTGAATCTCCTCTTACTTGAAATATGCTCTATTGAAAGATCACAGCACCAAAGACCTTTGTGGAGGTTGGAATAATGGTACAGCCCATGTATAATTGCAAGGTCTCATTATCTCCTGACTTAATTTAAGAGTATACGCTTACTTTGTTCGGCTTTCTTGCTCGCATGCGTCGCGATCTGGATGGGGCTTCAGTTCAACATGGCTATATAATACGCAATTCTATGATAATATTATAGAATAATATTCTCTATGAGACATCTAAATTGTGCACGCCAATATAGTTCAGCGTCTGCGTGAGTCAATTGTCACATAGTATTCTCCCTTCACCACCATACTCCCTCTGGCTATCAAAGCCCTTGTCATATTGGGTCAAAGCATTGCTGTAAAAGAAGTACTTCCACAGACTGTCCCAATCTAAATCAAAGTTGGGAATGCAATTTTCCCTCGGAGCGAGATGATTTTCATACAATCATGCAGAAAAACAAAATACGGAGCATGGTACCACACTCGTTGCTGTCACAGTGCTTCATATAAATGCAAATTATCGCAAAAAGTTGTTTGAAGCGACACTAAATAGACAAAATAACGGTGCGGCCGCTTGTTTTAATAAAACATCTTCAAGATAATGCATTTTCGAGGGCATGTTCGGGAATTTCTTTCTACATGACTGAAAATCTGAACCGATAAAATTATGTGTTGCTGTGTCGCTGTTGAACGCTCCCTGACCTGTCAACACTGCGTGGGTCCTCTTGACACCGACAATGACAAGAAACAGTAACAAAGCTGAGGAAAAGGACCAACATGCAGACGGGCTTTATAAAGGACAGCGAATGTTACAGGTACCTTGACTATGGCCTTGTTGTATCAGGAGAACAGGAACAGTGATTCATTCCTCCTCCAGTAAACAGTATTAGTGAAATAGTAACAGGTCGTCTTCAGATTCTGCTGAATCAGCAGTCTGTTGGGTGATTAAGATAGTGGGAGACAGCAGCTCCGCACTTTCACTCACAACACAGGTAACAAGTGACGAGCCCAGTGAAACTACTAACTTCATTACATTCACGACAGTCACATCACATATGTTTTCCTCATCATATCATTTATTTTCCTAACATCTGCATTGTGAATTATTGATGAAAATGTAAACGTTCTCTGGAGATCATCACACAATGTACTTTAGAATTGATTGGATGAACATTTAAAGGACACACCGTAGCATAAATTTTCAGTAGGACAAATTTTTAAATTAAAAATGTTCTTTATTTCATCAGCAACATTCAACTTCCAACAACTGACAGATGTACCACAAATAACCCAGTTTTACTGTCACACTGGTACCACCAGAGGAAGTATTTCCTCCTCTTCCCAAGATGGACATGTGTGGGCGGAGCCAGTCCAGCTCACACAGACGCAGCAGATTCTGAATGCAGCTTTTTATGAGCCAATATTCAAATGGCTGAAAATCAAGGAAAAGCTGGATTTGGGGCGATAAACTTTAAATGCAACATTTTTGAACTAACAAGACCCATGTGAAAGTGCTGAAAAGCTGTATAATATGACCCCTTTAAGTCTTAATTAAACCCGGTAAGACCCACATACACAAGGATAGTTATTTAACTTGTAAAATAAAATCTTCACCTTTAAATTCTTTATACAGGCTTTCCACTTTCCAAGTCGAATAATAAGAATGTATGTTCATAAAGGCTGGAATGAATTAATGGATGAATGAACGAATCTTATAGATAATAAAAATATAAGTCTTGATTATATCCCACATTGTCCAGCTTTTTGTTTTAAAGACATAAGTTTCAATCATGATATTTACAGTTCAACATGTCAATAGACTAACAACTCTGTAATTAAGTACATTGATTCTGTTCTGTTGATAGATGTGAATTCATTTGTGTAGCTCATTATTATTACAACTAATTGACAATCCAGAGCTCTGAGCGAAGAGATTTGCGCGCGTAAATGGCCGTGTGTTACAGCGAAGTGCGGTGAAAACATCTACTGCTGTTATTGACGTTCTTGCGTAAAATGCAATGATTGAATCAGACTTTGTATTTTTGTCTGGTTTTGGTTGAGATGATTACAAGCTACTTGTGATAGTTCAATTACTGTTTTGGAACCGAATGTTTTAGTGAAACGATAAGTGTGATGAAGACAAATTAAAGACTTTAAAATAGGTTATGATGCGAAATTAGTGCGATAAAGGTGACAAATCATTAGGTTCTCGGCGTCGATGTAGTTTTCTTATTTTAGAGTGTTGAATTAAAAAAGAAGTCCATATAAAAAAACATAACCAGAGGTTTGTTTTCTTGTTTAAGTTGCAGTTCTATATATGCAACGTGCACAACGTTTTTAGGCTGATTCGTATTTGTCAGTCGTGTGTAGAAGTGCTTAAATGTTTCTCACTGCTTCATATGAAATATCAGCTGCGGAAAAGGCAGTCGTTGAGATTAGAGGAACTGACTGTCCCCGAGGCCTTGGCCAGTTAGTTTTGTTATTAAACCACTCTTTACTGGTCAGTCCAGAGGTCTCTGGGCAAAGCATCTTGTTTGTAATGCAAGCTTGTATAATGGCCTGCCTGACAGAATGTAATTAGAGGAAGCAGTGCTTTTCTTGGGTTTGCCTGTTAGTTCCACGGGCAGATCCATAGCCAGATCCCCAAAGTCCCGCTCACTAATGAATCTGCTCCTGCCGGGGCTATTGATGGCTACTGCCTTTCTGGTAAATCATTATTAGAGAATTCCACAGGACAGCTGAAATAGCATTATGAATGAACATATTGCTCAGCATCATCTGTTTTTCGGTGCCAGAATAGGCTGCACGAGAGCGCTTGATCATGTGAAGTGTCTGAATGAAGCACATGGAGTTGATCTACACGTGAGTGATATTTGACGCTTTAATTACACACTGTAATTTAAAAAAACGATTCATATTAAATGATTTATGCATTTGTGCATTGCGTAACGCTTGATTTGTGCATCATGACATGCACGTCAGCACATGTGAGAGCGGAGGGATTAATTAAACAAAGGTGATAATTAATACAATATGCCCATAAACAGAAACCCCTGCACATCAGAGCTCAGTCACTGTGAAATATAGCACGGTAAAGCCTTATTTTCAGTTCAACTGGCCAGTTGATATGCATGTAACTCTCCCTATAAGATCTATTTTACTGTTTACTGAAGATTTGCATCCTGTGTGGACAGATGCCTTTTTTTTTTCCACCAATGTTTTTATTTTTGTCATTGTTTTTTTTTCAGCAAAAGGTTTACTCCAGACACAGCCAACTTGCTCTTTAAACACAGGCAGCATCGCCATCAGTGAAATATAGGCTGAGAAAACCAAGCATATCCAGTGAGCCCAGGCGGCCAGCTTGATTGTAAATGGTAATTGTAAGAATTAAAGCAGAGTTTCTTACCCTTTGCACACCTGTGGTGCCAAGTTAGGTCTGCAGTTAACATTTACTGGTGAGAGAAAGATGCTCCTCCTGTTTTGTCCACGATGAGCAAGTCTATGTGTTCTTGATATGCTGGTTTTCTTCCTGCACGCAACACTTTCTCACATAGTCTCTTGCATATTCATACTACGAAGTTTCGACTGAAGATTGGAGTGGATAAAAAATGTGTGAAAATGTGTGTGGACGCCGACCTAGCAACGGGAGGCACTCAGGACTGATACCAATTTAGCACATTTGACTTCACGACTATGGAAATGGCCACGTTCACCAGAGATTTCTAGAGAATAGATTAATGTACATCAAGCCATTTGTTTTACTACATTTGAAAAGTTTGCATCGTTTATGATTTCATCTGTTTTTAACGTGCCAGGTAAAAATGCACTTTACCTGAACAACTGCTATTATTGTGAAGAGAGTAATGTATTTGCTGAAAGGTTTCAGTATTTTTTCTTCTTCATATCCAACCTCATATCACTTTGAGCTTGTCGAGGCTCAACGCTCCAGCCAGTCACTCCACGACGAACGAACACAGAAGGGACACTTTCGTGTAAAGAGGATCTCATCTACGTATATAAAACCCTCATTTGAAAACTCCAGTCTCCAATAAACTGAAAGCACAATGTATTTGTATGACTGTGTATTTAAGCATACCGGTACTTTATTCAAGATCCCAGTGAATCAGGTCCTAAGTGGGAATAACTTAGTGTATATTTTTCTTCAGAGTGCTTTTGTTGGCCACGTTAATCTTTTTCCTTCACAATAAAGGTGCTTGTCATTTGTCCCCTTGGTCAACATCTAGTTCTTCAGTGTGAGTCATAAGCTATTCAACTGCATTCTCAACAGCTTGAATGAATGAATATAAAATGTATTTAAAAGGGACAATGTACAGTTAAAACATAAATGTTGCCTTTTGATGCACTATACCAGATTGTAGCTTTAAGCTAATTTGCATCTGTAGTCCCTTGGCAGGTCACAAAAATACAACACAGTAACAAGACAGATTAAACAGTATACAGGGATAAAACACCACAACAACTTCAGTGGTGCAATATTGTGGCGAATTGTCAAATATTCCGTAGTGTAACTTCAGTTCTTTCAGTGTGAAAAATGCACATAAATTATCATCAAGATAAAAGCAAGGACATTTAAAGCTGTTCGCTCTTTGTTCAAACCACTTTTCAATTTCATTACCATTTAATACAATGATGGGGGCAACTTCACGCAATGACTGACATCACTTAAATAAAAAAAAAACATTTGTGAGGGAACACACGGTGGATACTCAGATTACCCTCTTCCCCATTCATACTCCACATGCATGCAAGCTTGGCCGACCTAAAAAAAACCAAAAAAACAAAACACACTGTGAGCATGTATAGACTACACTTTTCTACATTGTGTAATGCAGCTGTGTCCTTCACATGCAGATTATTTGTCGCCGACGACTGATACTGATACGTAATCGTCGCTGAAAGGTGGCAGACACGTGCTTCTGTCTGCCACCGCAGCTGAGTAACTTCCCATTCATGTATTGTTGTGTTCCTACCCTCAGGCCAGGCTGACGGATGGTAAATATTAGTGGGTTTGTTGTCCTGATTGTGTTGTTTACACAGCAGCCTGATGCTAAAGATAGATTGCTACACACACACACCTAAATGCACCTAAATAGTATTGATTCCATGTTATGGGGCCTGAATGTCTGCAAGATGATGCCGTTGGTTAGTTTTCGCTGTATAGACCTGCTCGCTCACATCCTCCAGCAGGCAGCTGCAGCCATTTTTTTTTTCTATCTTCTGTAGCGCGAGCTTTAATATTGATGTTTATTATGAATCCACAGAAGTGTAGAAACAGGAAATGACTCCAAAACTATAGAACATTGATTTGATTCCTGTGTTCATTCGAACTATATTAATTTGGCCACATCAAGTGACTGCATTATTTATAAGAAGAAATTATGAGTGAAAGAAGGAATTTATGTTATCAGCCCAAGGCACAGTAAGTCAGACTAATCAGTCAAATGGTAAAATGTCGGTACAATGGATTAATTTGTCCCAGCATGAAAAAAAAAAATGCTTATGAAATGTTTCTCATTTCCTCCAATCGCAAAGTTTTTTTGTGAATGGGAATATGTCTCTTGTGTTTCATGTTTTGGTAGTTGTCTTCAAAAACATGTGTTATAATATAATATTGTTATGTGTGGTTCTGGACCGTGTATTTTACATGATACACAAGTAAATATCATCTGCAGTGGTTAGCTCACACACCGCTCAGAAAGAGGAGCCTGGATAGATTCCAGGTCTGTTTTTAGTTCAGTTACTCTGCGATTATCCAACAATCCAAATAAAGATTAGCTTAACCGATGACTCTTAAGTTGTCTGTGAGAATTTAAAGGAAAATGTTTGGCCCCGTGATCGACGGGCAGCCTTTCTAGTTTACTGTGCCTTATACCGATATTCAACTTGGATTGAGTCCTGCTTCGATACAGCTGGTAAAGAAGATGAATGGATGAAACCAAATTTAAATGACCTTTCAGTTATGAGGTCAAACAAAAACATTTGTTGACTTATATCTTTATAAACATTGTTTGAGAAATCCTTGCAATTGTTTTTACAAGCCAGGTATGCTTAGTGCTACTACTGTTTGTGAATTAGAGCTATAGTTGGAAAGCACTGGCATGATTGTAAGAAGACGAAAGAAGAAATGCTTTAATTTATTAGGTGAGATTTGTCCTCTGGATTGAACGACCTGAGCTCCGGGGATAAAAAAAAAAAAAAACAACAAAAAAAAACAGCTGGAATATATTTTACAAAGTCAAATAAACCTATAGAGATACAGTACTTAACATTTCAGTTAATAGAACAAAAATAAACATTGGGACATAAATTAAATATCTAAAAAGCTTCAAAAAGTACATTAAAAAAACTTTGTAATTCAATTAACTGTAATATCTCCTCATTATGACACAAAATATTCAGTGTCGACAATTTAATTCTACAAATTTAAAGGACCGTCTTCAAGATTGTAAATTATACTGCACCATCACCACTGGGGAAAAAAAAAAATCCATCAAACTTTACTCAAACGACCTGAAGATGGCGCTCCATGGCTCACAGAAACTGCCCCAAAAGATCCTCGACATTTGCACAAACAGCCTTTATCATTTAATTTAATCAGCCTCCAGACAGTCCGAAGTTGTCTGTAGATTGGAATGCCTTTTCGCGAAACTTGAACAAAACAGCTGTGTCAGCATCAGCCCAATGTCAACTGCCCGTTGTGGAGGTGCATGATGTAGTATCATAAGATTTTCATCATTCTGCATGAATGTTAGGAAACCAGGTGATGAATTTTAATGGTTATTGCTAATGTTAATAATGCGTTAATAATGTTACTAATCCGACCGTAGGCAATATTTGTAATGTGTATTTTAATGATGTGTTCCTGCCTGGGGACTGTAGACGGAAACTGGCAACAGCGATATCTGGTACAAAGCATCTTTTCTTTAAGATGACTATATTTTGTACGTTGTCCCTGACAAATAAACAAATAAACAAAACTAAACCCATCTAGAAGGAGCAGCTGGCAGCCACTCTGCTGCACCTGGGGAGCCATCGAGGGTTTAGGGGCTTAAGGGGCCACGGCGGTGCTGATTAGGGCCGGGACAAGCAGTGGCTTTTACTTTCCCCGCCGAAATCTCTTCAGGTTACAAGATCTCTAAACTCCGGGCCACCGATGTATTACATAAACCTGAGCAAAAATGCCATGACAAAAACCAATGGATTCAAATGTTTAATGACGCAATGCTTTTTATAAATCTCTATGCAACCAGTGTAGGAGTGGTGTGTGTGTGTGTGTGTGTGACTCCTGTGTGGATTAGCATCACATGCATTAAGCTGTTCCGCCTCGTTGTAGCATGTATATGATATGATGTATATCACTGTAAGGACAAAAAAAACCCTACAATTTAAAATCCCCCCAAAAATAGAAGAAAGGGGCACTGTGTCATTGTGGTTTTTAAAGATATTTCCAAATAATTGTGGCCTGCCTTTGTGTTTAATGTCTCCACAGGTGCTGCAAATGTACCTCCCCTTCTGTGGTATCGCGATCTCCAACGCCCAGCTCTTTTCTGCCTCAAGGAAAGAGTATGACAGGAGTCGGGTAAGAGCCACGGGGTCGACCGGGATAACAACCCTCCCATTCCTGGGATCAGCATTACTTCCTTCCCCCACCCCGGTGCTGACAGAGAGGCTGAGTATCGATCAGCGGCACCACACTTGCTGCCACTGCAGTGGGAATCTCAGAGCAGCATGCAGCCCTGCCTGGACATTTTCTCCGGATGTGTGGGGGGGGGGGGGGGGGGGGGCTGTATCCAGATGAGGGCCTGGTTTGTGGTCTAAATCTCCGAGGGGAATGTTAAGAGATGCACTAATTCATGTCACACATTGATCTGTGATGGGGGAGAACATAATGAGAACACAGTTCAGTGAGGAGAGGAGAAAAACGGGGGAAGCTCTTTTTACGCCATATGATTTTTACGTGCTTGTGAATGAAATGGGATCGGCACTGCCTCAGACAAAAGGACCACATTTTCTTTTATTGGCGAAAGTAATCACGTTACATCCTCCTGTTGGTTTACGGTTTTAAGGATAACGATAATGATAAGATTCCAAAAGCTGAGCGAAGCGAAACATCTTTATTTAAAGGATCCTCCGCAATTATTTGCGCGCAGATTTTTTTTCATCGAGAGTGACATGCGGTTCACATTGTTTGGAATAATGCCAGCGGTATCTTCGTCTGTTGCTGGCGTTCAGGCACTCCTGGAAGTGGTCAATGACCTGTTTGAGGAACAGACTGACCTGGAGAAGATTGTCAGGAAGATCATGCACCGTGCCCAGACGCTGCTTAAGTGCGAGCGCTGTTCTGTTCAGTTGCTGGAGGACATTGAGTCACCGGTACTGTTTCTCCCTCCGATGTCCTGTGGTGTGTGTGTGTGTGTGTGTGTGTGTATTTGTGCTTGTGTCTGCTTGTTCTCTCTGTTTGTCTCAGTTTGTTTCAGTAAATACTCGCTGATCTGTTTGCTTTAGTGATTTCCTCTCTCTCAAATCTTTCAGGTGGTAAAGTTCACCAAGTCGTTTGAGCTGCTGTCCCCCAAGTGTAGCGCAGATACCGACAGCAGGTATGCACCGTCAGCGATTAAACCTCTCAGCTCTTCACAAACGTCAGAAGAAAAACATCCTTTTGCTGTCTATCCCCCCCCCAATGCCAAATAGTCATGTCCTCACCCGTGATTGCTTTTGCATAGAGCTTTTTCAAAAACAGTGAACGCAAAAATAAAAAATAAGCGTGAAAAGCTGCTCTTCTGTAGGTCTGTGGGAGTGAAATGCTGATTCTGAATACATGGCATACTGTGGCAGCCGCACTTAATTGGGTTTCGCTGCTTCTCTCCACTGCCAGACATGGTTGAGTGGAGAAAGTGAGGCCTAATATTGTGTGGGATGTTTATGGAAGAAAACAACACTGAAAAGTAAGACAAATCATCCCCCCCTGAGCCCTCCACTGACCAGAACTGATCGGGTCGCTCCGGAGCAATAGCGAAAACTGCAACAGTATTTGAAAAAATGTAATGGTAATAATGAAACAATAGTTCCCAATATCAATAAATGTTAAGTAATCAGAGAATTGTCAGGCTTTTTGACTGGGCAATTTGATCTTTCTGATAAAGACACTCTCGCTGTCGTTATGTGGACGATCTGATTAAATTCCAATACGATGGACATCGGGGTCATGTTTAACACTCTATCCAAATTAAATTGTGATTTAAGATCTGATCGGATTCCCTGTAAATGGACCCGATCCTCCTGATCAGACTCTGGACAAAGATGACGTTTGAAAAGAATTGTATAATAAACACAAAATCTTAGCTAAGAAATTGATCTGCAAAACGAACATCGGATGCATGTAAACTGATCGTCAATCAGATTATTTTATTCGGGGTTTCAAACGTGATGTTCCCATCCCTCAGTGAGCAATAGGATTTGTGGATTGGGCTAATAAAACCACACCACAAGCTTGTAAAGGTAAAGAGGCACAACAAGAGGCCTCTGCACAATTCATTAGTGTCATTAAATTAATTGATTGGATGTCAAAAGGTGAACTTGTGATGTGTCTACAACTCTCATAACTCTCAGGGGGCGGGTCATATTCCTGCTTATTGACAGATGACAAATGGGGAAAAGACAGAGAGCATTAAGAGAGTGAGAGAGTGAGGCTAAGAGGAGGACGGGACTCATGAGGGTTCTCACTTGTTTTCCTGAAGGTGCAACATTTACACAAAGTTCACAAGCTCTCGTGATCAAATCCCATGAATGGACAGAACGTAGTCATTTGTGATAGTGCTGCCTGTCGAAGGAATGTATCCCTTTGTTGGAAAAAGAACGAAATTCCTTCTGAGTAAAGAAACTCTTTGGTTGAAAAACAGCTCCTTTGCGACATGACAAAGTCGGTATCTTCTGACCCCCAGTTTCAAAGACAGCTTGGAGAAATCGTCGTATTCCGACTGGCTCATCAACAACAGCATTGCCGAGCTGGTGGCGTCCACGGGACTGCCCGTGAACATCAGCGACGCCTATCAGGATCCTCGCTTTGACGCCGAGGTACCCTCGTTTCCCTCGTTTCCCTCGTCGCCTCTTAAGTGGCTGTGATCCAGTTTTCCAGACATGAAAGTATTAAACTAAAGACCTCGTCGACGGCGTTCCACCGCTGACTGAAGCAAGTCCCTTTTTATTTTAAGCCGCTCTGGGATGCTGGTTTCACTCGCGAGTCAATAAGGTCACAAGGTGCCACTGATGGCTTCATTAGTGGAACCACACGGGAGGGGACGTCGGCATCGATGGTGCCAAACAGAGGAAACGCGGACCATCGGTGTCTGACTCACATCCGCCCCTGAGCGGCCTCCCAAGTTACGTTACTTCACGAATATTCAGCTATTTACCTCTCTAGTAATCGTGATGCCACCCAGGGGATCGTATTGCTCTTGGCCAGTTACCCCTTGTTTTTAAATACGTTGATGTTGTGTGCAGTTACCAATAACATCTCCCATTAAGCCCAGATGCTCACCCTTGCAACCAGCTGCAGGTGGCAAAAGGTTCCAACCTCGAATGACTCAAGTGAGATAAAAGTGCGTGTCGCCATTTATAACACTAAACGTGCCCAGTGTGCAGGCTGCTATTGTTTGCCGCGTGGCTGCAGCTCCTGTATTTCTGTGTTGCACTTCTCTTCCATTAGAGGTGAGGAATGTATACATAGTTAATACTCCCTTGATGAATTTATTACGAGAGGCCTGGTTTTTGTTGTAAATCTTTCAACACGTGCGCTAATGCTAATATACAAGGAGAGAGAGAAAAGAATTTGCGACAAATTTGCAAAAAAATCAGTCAGTTTTGGTAGTCGAGGCTTAAATTTGAGTATTAAAAGACTCTATTTGAAAGTGTAGGCAGATTAAGACGCTTGACCGTGCGTTTATCTCCATGTGTTTGTAGGCAGACCAGTTCTCGGACTTCCATATCCGCTCCGTGCTTTGTGTTCCCATCTGGAACAGCAACCACCAGATTATTGGTAAGTGATCAGTCAAGAGCTTTTATCTCTAATGTGTTGATTTTGATTTTTGTTATTTATATAAAACGCTTTTCCTGCACTGCTCCAAAATGCTCCTGCTGTTCCTGGAGAGGCTTCAAACCAGACTGATCGAGAGAATCTCTCCTTTTTTTTTTTTTTTTACCCCACAACAAGCCTGATAGTGAGTCTCTCTTACAGGATGTGTGGATCCTCGTCAAAAATGTATTGAATATTAATGTGTGAATTTAGATGAGCCAATACTTCTCAGAAGAAAACCAGCACATTGCCGTGTTACTACTGAAAGTTGCTCTTTCGAAACCGCCACCTTAAAAGTTGCTGCTTTTCTGTCATCCCGTCATTGTGGCGGACGAGAAAACCTGTCGTGGAAACGAAATGAGAACACACTTCATGCTAATATGTCACACCTTCTTGAAGATTCCTCCACTTAATTTACATCTGTGATACGGGCTTGGCACTTGCATAGTTTTTTTTAATCACCCCCCCGCTGCATAAAGCAGACAAAAGGGGGGACGAGGGGAGCTGGAGTGTGTGTGTGTGTGTGTGTGTGTGTGTGTGTGTGTGTGTGTGTGTGTGTGTGTGTGTGTGTGTGTGTGTGTGTGTGTGTGTGTGTGTGTGTGTGTGTGTGTGGAGCTGAGACTGCATGTGCATGATTAGATCCATGCTGCACCATCATCACTCCCCACTTGAAGGTGGAGTCCCCCTTCTTCTGGCAGTGCGCTTTGTGTTTGAATCAGCCTCGGGCCAGCGCCACACTGACACTCTGATAAATCATTGATCTCTCGTCTGGTTCTGGCGCTGGATATCGCAGGCAAGGAGCAGCGGTAGCTGCTGCACTGGGTCCGCCGAGATCTGACGCAGGAAGTCATTAGTTTTATTTGAGAGCAAAGTGATCAGCGTATCTGCTGCAGACGGTTGGTTAAGACCGGCGTTACGTCCTTGCGTAGGTGTAAGTACATTTGTTCGGCGCGGGGAGAGGGAAGAGGAAGAGGAACAGAAAGAGTGAGGGGAGAAAGAAATGCAGTGCGTGGGAGGCACCTGAAGATCTGGAGTGAAGAAGAAAAAAAAAAAACATTATACAAACAAAGCAGCAGGAGATGAAATTCTCAAGTCAAGGATACATTCCATTCAGTCAGAAAATAAATGGCTTTGTGTCGTCTGCTGAGGTTACAGCCAGCCCATTGAAATAGAACCACGGAGATTACTGCTGGGAATACTACAATAATTATGTGGCTTATTAATGTCACAAATCAAACGTGAGTAATTTAGGTAATTCAAAATGGTTCTCAAGGTTTTCATACATTTTCTTTTTTAATAAAATCAAAAAATACTTACAGTTTTGGCCAAAGAAGTAGATAAATAATCTCATATTTTAAGGCATCACTTTTTGAAATTTGTTACAGATCTTAAAGTGTGGGCAAATTATGTATAAAGTCTATAGTTTGATCAGATCATTACAACAAATGACTATATTTTCCAGCTCATTTTAATCAAAAGAAATCTAAAAAAAAGCAGGATACTTGTTTCCATAAGGATTTGTATTTCCCTGGGTCAGATTGTACATAAACTGTGGGATAATAACTTTCTTCAAGCTAATAATTATTGAGTTTGACACAACATTTCATCTTCCAGTGCTCGGTTCACACAGGTGAAATTTACAAATTACAAATACCCACATTGCTGTCATATTTGGGGGTACCTGTCCTTTTAGGAATATGAGTATATTAAGTATTTAAGTTCACTTTTACACAAAGTAAGCATGATTTGTGCTGCAGAATCTACTTTGTTTCTCTTATAATAACAGGTTGCTACTGGATGTAGTTAAACCAGCAGTAAAACAGATATAAAAGAAAACAGCATTCATACAACACACTTTGTCTTATTACATTTGTTGGTTTTGGTTTTCGACGTATAGCAGGGATGCTAACCTTGTTTTAGCTCATGGGTCAGAATCATTTGATCTTAATGGGGCTGAGCCAGTAAAATGATATGATGAGATACGAGAACATTCTGAAAATGTTGACAAATAATCATCTTCTGATACCAAAACCTTCACCCATGTCCAGTTGCTTTGAGGCGTCTCTCACCTTCGACAAATGAGAACATGCATAGACCATCGTGGATTTGTTTAGTTTTTTTGTTTTTTGTTGTTAATGCTGTATGAAATTCTATCTGCTTTATTGTTTCCCCCCAATCCAGGCTAAAAGCTGGCAAAGCCTCGTAGTTAATCACAGTTTATGTTTCCTTTGTCATTTTTACTACATGCAATGTCATCTGGTGGGTCCGATTGGAGCCTCCGGCTGGCCAACTGAGCTGTATGTCTGGCACCCCTGGTCTTAGCAGTCATTTAGTCTGCCCATCCTCGGGGCCGCCCACTCAGCGCAAATTACAAGCTCATTATAGACGGGCAGCCGTGGCAGATTTGCCCCAGATCAACTCCGTAATGAGAGTCGTTCCGAGCCTCAGCTGCAATCTGTTTGCAGCCATACATTGAAATTAAAATGTCACATTGGCAGGTTTGTTTTGGCTTGCTACAGATAAATGAAAATGGTAATGTATAGTGTAATTACCTTTTGGTGTAATTCCTCAGTGACGGAAGGAGTCGCTCCGTGTCAATTAATTGCTCATGCTTTGCTATCTAAGCCCTTCCTGATTTTAATTAGATGATGAGAGAAGTCGTCTAAACAAGGAAGGCAGCTGTCAAATAGAAAGGCTTTCTGCCCCGTCACAGCATTGTGGACAATAACAGGATTTCCCCCCAAAGATAACATTAATTGAAGTCAGTCTGTCGTTCGGCACAGCCACCAGTAAATGAAGCCCGGTGCTTCTTTTCTTCACAACTGTTTTCAGATGAACACAACAGATAATGCAGCAGCTTTGTGGGAAATGTGCAGACGCTGCTGTACATAAGAAGCGATTACAGGTTTCTGCACAACTCGCCCCAAAATGTGGGAGCAGAAGGGAAGCTCCGCCACAAACAGCAGAAAACAATGCGCTCAGAATGTAAATATATGGTGATCTTACACTTTCTACAAGAATACACAAACTAGTTTTTTTTACTTGTTCCGGCCACTTCATGCTTTACATAAACTATACAACAAATCACATTGTTGCAAATACTCCACAAGTTATGAAACTATGATTAGAAATACTGGAGGACAACAAAACTAGGTTTCGTTCAGACTTCATTTCTGTCATTGAGCCTTTGAGTCGTTGAGCAGCGTGTTAAGTTTGCTTCTCCTAAAAACTGACGGTAATGTGCAGTGAAGCCCCGACGGCTCGGAGTCTGAAATGCCTCTGCCGTGTGTCTCTCTCTCTCCTGGATAAATGGATTTGTTGAACAGGTGTCGCTCAGGTGCTCAACAGACTCGATGGGAAACCTTTTGATGACGCCGATCAGCGTCTCTTTGAGGTATCACACATGCTCCCCTCCCCTGCATAATGTCACCTTATTGGAAAGAGGTGTTATTTTCACATTTAACCCTTTTCTTCGACAGGCGTTTGTGATATTTTGCGGACTGGGCATCAACAATACCATCATGTATGATCAGGTGAAGAAATCCTGGGCCAAGCAGTCTGTGGCTTTGGATGTAAGCTCAACATCTCGTTTCTCTTTCTGCATCACGGCAATTTTTTTTAAAAAATGAAAATGCGCCGTGAACAATAAATCCTCCCTCTGTTTACATTTGCAAAAAAAAAAGAAAGTCATTGCGTTCATTCGATTTAGTTCTGCTCCTGAATGTGTGTTCACTGTGTTTGATGATGTTATTCAATATGTCCCGTCTTATCGTTTAGATATTTATTCCTCAATTTGGTTCCGCTCTAACACGACAGTATCTTTCCTTCTCTGTCTGCATATGCTCGGAGGTGACACTTTCCTCGAGAAGTTGCAATAAAAAAAAAAAAAAACAGCGACATGGAAGATACAAAGCTTTTCTCCTTTACTCTCTCACAGGGGTTTTTGTACTTGGCTCTTTTTTCTTTTTCTTTTTTTTTTTAAAGTCTCATATTTCTACAAGAATGTACACATGAAAAAAAAAGTGCTGATCTCTCTTTGCAGATAACCTTCTCACAAAGGTTTTATTGAAAATTAATGAGAGTTGGTGAAAAGCAATCCCTCATCTGCCCTGCAGTACGGACCCATTCAGCACTAGTCAGCCTTTCCAGTATGTCCTTAGATTACAATCGGGGGGGGGGGGGGGGGGGGAATTCCAGCTGCCTTGTGGACGTGAGCACCGCTGTTTGAAGGTAGAAGAAGTCGATGTTTGATAGGCAGACACAGAATGAACGAAGTGTTCATGCTCTGCTTCTGCCGGCACTGAATAAACATGAGTGTTTATGATCAAATAAGCAACTGCAGGTCGGTTGCGAGGTATTTCTCTGAGGGAATGAGAGGAACGTGGCGATGGAATCGGGGGGCTGACATACATTCTCTCGCGTTAACTCATCTGCAGGATGCACTGACGTCAATGCGCAACATCTTTGGGATATTTTGCCGTTTGTTCGTACATCATCTTGGTTGTTTCATCATATGTTGCTTGACACAGTGTGATTGTGTTGCAGGTTCTTTCTTATCACGCCACGTGCTCCAAGACCGAAGTTGACAAATTCAAGGTAACAGACAATCATCATTGTATTTTCCTTTCAATATTTCAGATGGTAAACTTCTCAAACAAAATGGAAATTGAAAATGGTTTCCCTTAGATTTAAAATTCAGTTAAACTAAATAATATTTTGATTGATTTTGAAAGAGGTTCAATTTAAAATAGATCTAGTTAATAGATCTAATAAAGATAATGGATTAAAAAAACAGTACTTTGGTCCATTTGGATCAGTGGAAGTATGTCAGAATAGGAGGAAGTATTCACTAAAACACAAGCTGTGTCAGACGTGCGTATTTACTTCTACTTTGAGAAATAATAATAAAATAGAGCATTGTGTGCACTCCATCAGGTAGCAGTTAAATCTTCTGTGTGATATTTGTACAAACAGCTCAGCTGCTGAACTTGCTTAAATTGTTTGTTTTGATACATGAAACGCCTTATAATCTTTTGTAGATTACAGTGGCATTTCTTTAACTCATATTGCTTTTCTCAATTTTACTTTTGATATGAAAAGAAATATGAGACGTTCAATCATTACCCCTTTAACATCCTCATTAAGCCGTCTAGTAAAGTGGATTTTGTGCTACTGCTACAAGAGTCCTGGCTTGTTTTAAGAGTCTGTGGCCATTTTAATGAGTTTAAAGAGATTTTAAAGGGGGAAAAAAAGAATCCAGGTGTAATGTAAACATTTCAAGTTTATTCTTTTTTTTCTGTTTGAAGAGACATCACTTTCTTTGTAATAGTGTCTTGGACATTTTTGTTATTTCTGAATAAGACACTTCAACCTCAAAATCAAAGTTCCCTTAATTTTTGGCTCATGCCAAATATTTCAGTGTAATTTCAGGTAAATTGCTTAAAGAGTGTTGAGTACAGCTCTGGACATTTGATTTGCTTAAAGACTTTTTTTTTTTAATTAACAAATTTTCAGTTCACCTTAATAAAAAGGTACAATCTATGGCAAGACTGAGGCTCCATTGAACGCCTCGTTTTGAGACTTTGTGTTGAAGTTCCTCTAAAAACCACATTGGCCTGTAAGTATAAGTATGGGCCAAGAACCCCCCCCCACTGGTAAAATAAACTAATTGCGGCATTTGAATTGGACTACTCCGATCAATAAAGCAATCATCCTTAATGCATTATTTATAAAGATACGAAAAATGAAAATATCTACATTTTTAATTGGTGTGACATTTCTGAAATATAGATATGACCCATTTTCCTGCACTTTCATGTGTAGGATTTTCCCCTGTGGCCATTACCACATCGTAGGATCCCCCCACCCCCCCCACCCCTATCCTTCGTGTGTCTGTGTGATCTTTCAGCCTCCTCTTCCAGCACCACACACACACACACACACACTTTCTTTCTTTCTTTCGTAACTGCTCTACATATGGAGATTGCCGTGGAGTGCGGACGGCAGTGACAAACAAGCCGGGCTGACACTTTGTGACCCGGGGCTGTGGATTTAGTGGAGGAGAGAATACCTGCTGACCCGTCAGCGGGATTGTCGGCGAGAGTAAATGATGCGCCCTGGTGGGCGTCGGTGTGAAGAGACACGGCGGAAATAAAAACGGCCGCGGCGAAAGTGTTACGCGGGATTTGTGGCCGTGTGCCTCGACTCAATGTAATTGGGTTGGAAAGCTGGAAATGGCCACGGTATAAATGCTGACTCGGAGCCGCTCAGATAGCCGCCGGGCTCATTAGGCCGTTTTAAAGACAGACGACATGCTTCGGCATGAATACGGTTAATTGGAATCCTGTATGTGTGTTGTTGTTTTTTTTCTGTTGAATAACAATAGAAAAAGGGGTGACGATGATCACTGCTGCGTTTGTCAACGGGCTCTGAAAGTCAACAGCGGTGGAATCAGTGACGCTCCCTCATTAATCGCAACCCTCTTCAAACGAGGCCTCGGAGTCTTAATTAGCGCGTCTCCCATGTATCATCTGAAAATGTGCACGGCATCTCCTGACCTCTCCATCTTCTTCTCCCGCTCCGTGAACCCATGTTCTCGTTCGTCCTCTGTTGTCCCCCCCCCCCCCCCCCCCCCCCCCGCCGCCGTGATGAAACAGGCGGCGAACATCCCCATGGTCTGCGAGCTGGGCATCGACAAGCTGTCCTTCGACGATTTCTCCCTGGATGTCGACGCCATGATAACGGCCGCTCTGAGGATGTTCATGGAGCTGGGCATGGTGCAGAAGTTTAAGATCGACTACGAGGTGAGACTTTCTCTGTTTTTGATTTTAACCCCCCCCCCCATCCTCCCAACGTCTGCTTGACCCACATGCTGATTTCTCTCTCTCTCTGCCCCCCCCTCCTCCAGACACTGTGCAGATGGCTGCTGACTGTCAGGAAAAACTACAGAATGGTTCTGTACCACAACTGGAGACATGCCTTCAACGTCTGCCAGTGCATGTTTGCCATGCTCACGGTAAAGAAAAAAAAAATGGAAGGACGTGAAAAAAGCATACATACATCTCAACATTTCTTGGAAAATTTAAGATGAATGTACTCTTCTCTTTGCGTGAACACAAGTGACGACATTAAGTACGATTTAAATCAACTGGATTCGATGCTTAACACACAAAAACAAGGGTGATTAAAGAGGAAATTGTCAAACTTTTTTTTGTCATGATTCACCTTTTCAACATCTCATCTATGAAGTGTCAAAAGAAAACTAGAAAAAAAAAGGGGATATAACCACATTCGGTCAATACAAATCCCCCCCTTTTACCAAATTATTTTGACCTAAGAGGGAGGAAATGCATCTTCCCTACAGCGATTGAACGTTCTTAACCAGACGACGGCATAAAACGCATTAAAGGAATACAGTAAAGCAAAGCCATCATCGCTCACGTCTTGAGAGGGAAACATGATTAACTCTAAAATCACACTCACACTTCATGCTGTCTGCCTCAAGCCAAGTAAGTTCTGGTTGGATTCCTCATTCCCTGTATTTTTAAAATGACGGCTATTATCATCGGTCATGCGGTTGCCCCGCCTCCCGCTCCCACCCGTCATTCCTCCTGCCTTTAACCCTGAATCACACAATAGTGAACTCGTATTAGTTCCTTTCAATTCCTCTGCAACAAAGAAATGTGTCTTGCTATACGAACAATCTGGCTATATGATTTATGCACATTTGTTTGTGCAAATTCAGTCCCTTTGCCTTAGACCTCACTGATACTTCACTCTGCATCCACGCAGGGTTCAAGTATTTAGTGTTGGCAGGAGGCTCTGATAGTGAAAGTGATTAGTATCAGGTTGCGGTGGCCCTGTGTGAACTATGATTGAACTGTACTGCTCAGCTGCCGGACGGGCAATCGATGGACGAAACAATTTGATTAAAAAAAAAAAAAAGATTATTTTGGGCTGGTGTCATATTTCAGGATGACCCATCTTGAAGTCACTGGAATCTAAACTGTGAAATCAAACAAACTGCAAACACACACACACGCACGCACACACACACACACACACACACACACACACACACACACACACACACACACACACACACACACACACACACACACACACACACACACACACACACACACACACACAGTTTCTGTACAAAGATGATTGTTTGAATTGAGACCTCAAGGGAGTCAATCCATGTGATTTGAACTGGCCTTGGCGGCAACACACTCCTCTGTGCACACACACGTACACACACATACACAGAGTGCGCTTCGTTTAATCAAACTTAGCATTAAAGTGTAGCGTCCCGTCTGAGTTGATTATCGGCACATGGGCCTCTTGAATCCATCCATCTAAGTCATGAATCCAGCTGTGTGGCTGTGTTACTGCAGTCCCACTGGCATTTTCAGGAGATACTGTATTTTTTTTTTTTTGGGTGCTTTTGACGTGTTTTCCCATGTTTATTCAATGTACTCTTCACAGCCTCTGCAGCTCTGGAGTGTGTTTGTGTGTGTGGGTGTGTGTGTTTTCTCATTTTTCCTCCTCTGTGCCGACCAGACGGCGGGTTTCCAGGAGACTCTGACCGAAGTGGAGATCTTAGCGCTCATTGTCGGCTGCGTGTGCCATGACCTGGACCACAGGGGCACCAACAACGCATTTCAGGCCAAGTGAGTGTCCCTGCTTTCCTCTTTCTGCCACCGACAAACACAAACACACCCATACGTGCATAAACACACTCTGCCTCCTACACACTTGTTTATAGAGCGCCGTCCTTCCCCCCGTCTGCAGCAGTCCGGCTCAGATCACAGCGAGTCAGCAAGCGAGTCAAGTGGGAAAGTTGTGGAAAGCTTATATAAGGGTCTGCTTAACAAAGACATGGTAAACACTGCTGACTCTGAGTTCGGCAGGTCAATAGCTATGAAATTACCTAAAGGTAATGTTTTCCAACCTTCGCTCACGTTATTACCGTAAACTCAATCTGGAAAATATGACGGAATGTCGGTGAAGGAAAGACGTGATTGGGAATTATATGAAAAGTGTGAAGTAGGGAGAGTTTTTTTTTATGGTTTGAGGATGAATAATCCAATGGTACCAATGATAAAGTCATTAAAAACAAAGTTGGTGTGTGTGTGTGTGTGTGTGTGTGTGTGTGTGTGTGTGTGTGTGTGTGTGTGTGTGTGTGTGTGTGTGTGTGTGTGTGTGTGTGTGTGTGTGTGTGTGTGTGTGTGTGTGTGTGTGTGTGTGTGGCAGGACGGGTTCAGCTCTCTCTCTGCTGTATGGGACCTCGGCGACCCTGGAGCACCACCACTTCAACCACGCTGTGATGATCCTGCAGAGTGAGGTGCGCTCCCTTTTCTCCGATTATCTGCTGCGACGCCGTAACCATACAGCCTCTGCCCACGTCGCCGACTCTGTGCAAGTTATCGACAACGTTTCCTGAACCCTCACACCCCATCGCTATTGGAGACGCCACATATTTCTATATTTTTCTCTTGAGAAATAGTGAAATGACACTCAACAAGATTTATTTATTTTTTTACACAGGAATCAATCAGGTATCCAGATAAGAACATGGAGGCTAAATAGAGAATCTGTGTGTCTACATTGCATTATTTTAAGTTTATTACATGTCAAGCTGTGCATTTCATAAACTATGGGGATGATAGTCAGTCTTTGACTATGACATGGCGGTCTCTGAATGCAATATACCAAAGAATGAGCAAAAAAAACATGAAGGATGAGACAATAATAATAACAAGAGACATGAAACACAGGGATTTTTTACCTACAGTTTCCTAAAATGTACCTTTAACTAACTCCTAGCAACAGTGAGTGAAGTGTTTCCTACATGTGAGCGGGCAAACCAATCGCCGGCGCTGCTCTCCGGTCAGTTTAATCACAGAGATGATAGATCTGGTGGTAATTGGCTGAGAGAGACATTTTTACCAGGTGACCGGGTTTTGTTGAAGTTGCAATCGAAGGCGTTTTAGAGGGGAGCAGCCGAGGGGAGGCCGGTTCCACCGGCTTCATTACTGATTTCGCTGACGGCACAGTAAAAGCTGACTAACATTTGTTTAGAACGTCACAATGGCGTCCGTTCGCCGAGCTCCTGTTGCCGTCGGGTAGTTAGCATACAAAATGAAAACCAGAGAGAAAGTCCCGAATCCCATTAGTGAATCAAACTGTAAACTGTTCATCTCTCTGTTTCTCTCTTCCCCTGCTGTCACTCTCACTTTCCATTTTTTTTCGTTCGCCATTATGTCCTTTGTGTTTCGGAGACGCGAGACCACTGCTGTCACCATTTGCAGACTTGAGCATTTGGCGTTGAAAAGAACGACGTGCGGCACCACGCAGTGATTTAGTGTAAACGTTAGGAAAAACAAATGTTGCTTTTGAGACGAGCTTCAGGCCTCCAACTGAAGCATCTTCCTGGAATCGGCGCTTCACTTCTACTTTTCGTAGAGTCGGGCCTCTGGGGGAGCCACCAGCTGTATGGTTAACACCAGAGCTCTAGAGGGAAGCGTCTAAGTGGTGAATGGATGTATAATACATGTTTGGGAGACTTGTGCTTTAATAATGAAGTGAGATATGCATGTTGCTTACTTATTAAAAGCGGCTGGCTTTTCTCCTCCCATGCAAGGTCAGTGTTATTATTGTGTTTTAGAGAAGTGTTGTTTAAATGTGCAAATAGGCCTCGTTCATGATTTTTTTTTTTCCCTTTTAGAATTATACTGTAGTTGGTCTTTATATAAATGTATGCCCATGTCATAGCTGTTACAATTATGTTTGCTCATGATAGATTATTTTATCACTTTATTTGTCTCCAACACAGTTACATTAAAGTCCATTTTTAAAGTGTGTTTTGATCACACAATTATAAAATGTAGAATATGTATTCCTTTTTTTTAAAGATCATGATTTCATGTAATCAAATACACAAAAAAGAGCAGTTTTTTCCCAGTGTTACTTCCAACTTTGACCTCGATCTGAGACTCATTGAAGTTACTTGTTGGTGATTTTTCTCGAAGCACTATAGTCGCACCACTTAAAACACAGAATGAGCAGGGAGAAGAAAAAAAAAAGAGTTTCTTCACGTTATTTATTGACAGAATGGCAGCAGGTCTAAAACCAGCCTGTTTCTGAGCATTTATCTCAAATTATTCAACAACACTGAGAAATACTGTACTTAAATGTCGCTGTGATGCATCTGACAACAGACATCGTGGTCAGAGTTCATTTATTTTGTGAACTTTAGCGACTCACTTTCAGTTATCTATACTAATTTGTCCCCCCTCTCTCTCTCTCTCTCTCTCTCTCTTTCTCTCTCTCTCTGTATGTCTCACCCCCTCCAGGGTCACAACATCTTTTCCAACCTGTCGTCCACGGAGTACAGCGACCTGATGCAGCTGCTGAAGCAGTCGATTCTGGCCACAGACCTCACGCTCTACTTTGAGTATGTGCTTCTGCACAGAACAGCTGATTAAACTCTTAGTGAGAGTCCGGAGCTCTGACACATTTACAGTGAAGCACACTGACAGCTACTGACAAAGAGTGTCTCTGGACACTGGCTACTCGAGCAGGCGTCTGGTGTTCTTTTAGGTAATACCGCCCCCTTGTGGATGTCCTTCAATTTACATTTGCTTGTACGGTCTTCATCTCTCCTCAGGAACAGAAACACCTTCTTTGAGCTGGTCAGCAAAGGGGAATACAACTGGAATGTGAAGGGCCACAGGGACATGTGCAGGTAAAGTCTTGAGCACATTATGCAAGGCAAGGCAAGGCAAGGCAGATGTATTTATAGATAGTCAGTATATTACCGTGTTCTACATTTACATCTTCTGTGTGAAATAAACCTGTTTCCTTTGCAGATCCATGATGATGACAGCTTGTGATCTCGGCGCTGTTACGAAGCCATGGGAAATATCACGCAAGGTGACAGATACAGTGCGAATTCTCTCGGTGTTGAAATGTATTCAGTCAGGTCTGTGAATGTATTTCAAAACCATTCACCGTCTGAATTACATTACCGAAGTTGATCGGCTGCTTGACAGAAAGGAAAAAAAGAAAAGATGGTTCTAAATTATGCGGATTTGCTATTCTCACAGATTGTGAGCTTGTAAAGGTAGCACAAATATAAATACATCCGTGTGACCAGCATCATGTTTTTATCATTGAATTGACCTGCAGTCCCAATCTGACATCTTCATCAATTACACCCTGTCGCACATGTGCTCATCCCACAAATGCTTATTACTCTTTACAAATATGAGCTTCGTTGCGGCTCGACGTGACAATTTCATGTCGTTTCAGGTGGCCGAGTTGGTAACCAGCGAGTTTTTTGAGCAGGGAGACCGAGAGAGGCTGGAGCTGAAGCTGACGCCCTCTGTGAGTAATCCAAACCGGCTCCGCTGGGGTTTTTTTTGTTTTGTTTTATTTTTGTGCCTTTTTAGCAGTTTCTCTCACCTCTTCGACCTCCGCAGCTGATGAAGATATACTTCGTCCGCAGTTCCATAGCATAGCAAACTGTTTGGGAAATGTGAGCCCCCCCCCACCCGTGTGTCTTAGTGTGAGAAAAGTGTCCGGTCAGCATGACCGCTTCACTGACCCTGCTGCTGCTTCTGCTGCTGCTGCTGCTGCTGCTGCTGCTGCTGCTCCCACAGCAAACTGTGGGCCATTCATAAAAAGTCATGCAAAAAAAACAAAACAAAGCAAACCAACAACAAAAAAGACTTCATTAGATGCAAACAAACTGCTGACATTTCTTTTCATTCAGCTGCAAATTTAGAGACAATTTTGGTGTTTTAGTATTTAACTAGACTTGCTTTCCTTATAGTCAAACATATATTTTCTCATTTCAGTGTTGAGAAAACAACAAAAAAATGGCACAAAGAGCTCAGCGGAAGTGTTTTGTCTTCATTCACAGCAGATCCTTCTTCACGTCAGGCAACAGATGCGTGCCGCCAATTTGATTGAGGACTTTTTGAAGCTGAACTGTGTTGCAAGTCCATGAAAGGCTGAAACCAGCAGCTTTCTGCGCGCAAATTAATGTCTGTTGAGTAATCGAGGCGGGCCACATTTCCTCCTCTCTGAAATAACTAATTCAGTAGCCTCGGGGCTGCTGCTTGTGTCAAACCTTTACCGCTCTGTGTGTGGGTGTTGGGAATTAAATATTAACTTCTAAGTCATAGCCCAGTAACTATCTCTGAAGCGGAGCCTCGGTGGAGCCTCTTAAGTTCAAGCTGCAGAAGAATGAATGAGAACAGGGAATGTATGGGAAATAAACTCAGATGTGCCGGAGGAGGATTTTCACTCAGGCAGTTCGCTGAGCTCGGCCTGTAAGCCTTTTTTTTTGTTTAACTTTCTCGAGCATGAGCACAAATAAACTCAATTGTTCAATGTTTCAGGCCATCTTCGACCGCAACAGGAAGGACGAGCTGCCCGGGCTTCAGCTGGAGTGGATTGATGGGATTTGCGCGCCACTGTACGAGGTAAAACTCCAGAAAAGGTGCCACTCGTTGTGCCGTTTGCTCACACAGACGACAATCAACTTCAAGGTCGTTCTTTTGAGAAGGGATGTCAGTCAAACACTTTGGGCTTCACTGCACAGTGACGGAATGACACACCCAAACATAAAAGGGGGATTTGATTGGGACGTTCGAGTTGTGTTCTTAAAGGGAGAATAAAAAAAAAAAATCTATATGGCGTCCTCGCTGGTATAGAAATGTGTGTGAACGTGTGTTTCCAAATGACATAAACAGACTCATCTGCCCCTCCCACCACGGCCAGCGATGGCTGAGTGGGAGGAAGAAGGAGAAGAAGAAGAAGAAGAAGGCTGGCTCACTGAAGGGATCAGGTCTGTTAAGAGATGAGGCGTGCAGGAGAGAAATTTATGAATGTCAACAGAGGAGTAGTGAAAGAAGTCAGTGATAAAAAAAACAACACTCACACACACAAAGAAAACAACATTCATTCTCCCGGCACTGGCTGATTTATTACAGTTCTTTTTTTTTTTAAATGCTTTTATACTGTTACAGGACATATAAAGACCCCCTCTGTTTTTTATTTTGTTGTTTTGTTTTGTTTTTTTTTTTGCTTCTACGCTGAACTCATTACTCTAAGTCGTTCTTGAGAAGAAAACAAACCATAGATCATCTTCACATCTGGTGAATTTATCCCAGGATCAGTGTCAAAAGTTAGAGCCGAGCTCTGGTTCCTCCATTGTTTCTGTTCTGTGTCGTGGAGATAGCGACGCATCAAAGGTGTGAGTGTGTTTGTGTGTGTGTGTGTGCGCGCGCGCGCGCGTGTGTGTGTGTGTGTGTGTGTGTGTTGGGAGGGGGCAGAGAAAGTTCAGAGGCGGCTGGGATTTTCTGTCCGTGGGCGGAATAGATCCGGCTCTTGATCTGGCTGATCTCCCTCTCCTGGTGGCGGCTTGTGACTTTGTGGAATATTAAATCCCCCCCCACCCCCCACATTATATAACCTTCCATCTTTCTGTAGCACCACATGACGGGCTCTCCCTTCTTCTTCTACCTCGGAGGAATACACACTGATTTACAGCACGCAATAATATATGTACAAAATCGAACACGGGAAGTTAGAAGCACGGCTCAAGCTGCTGCGACTGAAACAATAATGTACGTCTCAGATGCTGTAAATGGAAATCCATGTTCTGCTCCGATGCGACCTGCTTCATAATTAGCGCCGTGCACATTAAAGCAAATGCAATATTAAGAATTATCGAGTCACGTGCGTGAAGGGTATACGGACCGGTTGTGAATTAAAAGTGGGGAGCAGCTCGTGTTTTTTTAATGAAGTGAGCAGAGTTTGATCTCTAAATGGGAGGGCCGGGATATAAAAAGCACTTTTCTTCCTTTTCATTGTTCACGTGATTGTGGTGAACCCACCTCCTGCTTACAAGATGATTCCCGCGTTATTTTAGTCCCGATTACAACGTCTCACCGACTTCTATTTAAACCGAGGTTACTGAAACGCTACAACGGTGGACAGTGTTTGAGGGGCCGCAGAAATAAAATCCATTCCCCCGCTCTGGTCGTTCATCAAGTGTTGTGGGGACACGTTGTCACTGACAATGCAACACAAAAACACAAAATGACCAAAAAAAAAGGCAGCTAATCTCAGTCATACATGTGCTTCTTCCTAAATCTTGGCAGAGCAGCCATTTAATGAACTGGCAGTATGTTGCTGTTGTTCTGGTCCGTATGTGTTTCATTTGTTTCCGTTCATATAATGCGTTTGATGAATAAGGGGCTCGCTTCTGCAGCTCCGATCTGAGACGCTCATGAATTACCAGGAAGGAAAAAGAATGCATATCGTTTCAAAAACTCTCCTTTCACGCTGAACAATATGCGCAAAAAATACATACTCTTTAACCTTCTTTAACTTGAGCCTCGTGCAGCGAATCCAGGAAGCCAGAAACGACACATTTTCTTGCTCCTTGTGTGCGAAATGAAGGAGAATATGTGATTTTGCATGAAAATATTACAGACAAATATGGCTAAAACAACAGAGATGGGGCTTTGCCTCGAGTTTAACCTCGGGATAGTGACTTAAAGCATTAAGGGGCGTTTATTAATGCTCCTGTGAAGCAGCTTGTATTTCTGAGGCCTGATGCAACTTGAAAACAGCATTAATCACGAGAAACCAGCAAAATATCACACAGCCCAGTTTAAACACGACTGACACGGTCGATACACGGCTCATCATTTCCATTATAAATATATTGTGGAATGATTTCACGTAGAATCGCTGCACACACACACACACACGTACGGAGAGTCATGCGAACCAGTTGAACCATTTCATCTATTGCAGTGTTTTTCAACCACACTGGTGTTTCCGCGAGATATAGTCAGGTGTGCCGTGGGAAATTATCCAATTTAACATTTTTTTCTTAAAAAAACATTTGCTCTCACAGCCGCTGTCAGCTGTGAGAGCAGTGTGTTGAAGAGTAATCAGGTGTAAATACTCTTCGCCAATAGATGGCAGAACAGAACTTTGCCGTTGAAATCAAAACTGACAGACGTCAGTCTGGTTAATCTCCACCACCTGCGGCTTCTCCCATCTTGTATCAAAGTACTGTGTCAGTGACGGTGATGGAGAAGTTTTTGAAAAGGAAGAACGCTAACCAGGATCTCAGCTCTGTGTTCATCCATCAGGTCCAGGTTTCACACTGAGTGAGTCAAAATAAAAAAAAGAGAATGGGAAATACTTTTTTTCTGTATTTATTTGATTCCTGTTGATAAAACGTTAATGAGAATGACTTAATATTGTTAATAGAGGCTACAGAGTTTCAAATTTTAACATTTTCGGGTGGTGGTGTGCCTCCAGATTTTTCCAAAGAAAAAAAGTGTGCCTTGGCTCAAAAAAGGTTGAAAAACACTGACCTATTGATCTCACTCCCCTCTTCCGTCTTGCCAGACGCTGGTCAAGTTGAATCCTAAACTCCAGCCGATGCAGGACATGATCCAAGCCAACAGGTGCAACTGGGAGGAGCTGAACAGGAAGAGGCAGCGCGGTCAGAGCGTCTCCGCCGACGGCGCCGGCTGCACCGCGGCCAAAACTGGCAGCGCACCCTGCCGCGGTGGCGACGCCGACGCCGCGGCCTCCAAAGCGGCCAGTTAGCTCCCGCGGCCGGGGGGGGGGGGTTGTCCGTGCCCATCTCTGAGGCGGCGCAGTGCATGCAGTGGGGGGTGGTTTTCTCCAGCTCTGCTCCTCTTTGCCTTTCGCTGCCAGAGACGAGCTTTACACTTAAGGAGCGCGGCGCACCTGTAGACGTTTTTTTTCACCCGCTCGCTCGCTACGGGTTTTCTCGCACCGGAGGCCGAGATTTGGCGAGCTGGTCGGAGCAGCTTCCGCTGATTGACGCCAAGGTCAAACCACTCCAGGTCAACGTGTCAGCAAATGGGACGACTCACTTCTCTGGGCACAGATTTTCAGCACAAGGCATGGAGACCATGAGAGCTCGCGTCTGCTGTCGTTTGCTTTGCTCTCGGTACCTCCTTGTCGCTCGCATTTTTCTCCAGGGTAATAGATAGATTGGAGTTTTTTTTTTTTTTGTAAATCTGTAAATATGCTACTGAGTTATTTACAAATGCTGTTTTAAACGCTGTAAGGATTGTATTGTTATGTGGCTGTAGGGTTTCTGAAGGATTAAAGGGTTCGGGGACAAGAAGAGGACCTAGGACAGTGCTTGCAATGCACCCCCCCCCCCCCCCCATCCCCCATTACCCCCCCTCCCCCTCTACTCCTCCCTTCCTGTGCCTTGTTTTAAGATCCTAATGAAAAATGCATGGCCTCCACTCCACGCTGAGGTTCTTGGACGGTGTGGAAGTCCAGGGTGAACCATGCTGTACTTCCGACATCATTTCTCAAACCGGTGACGGCAGTTACTGTGCGTCTCGACCCCGTATCGCCACAAACACGTTAACTCTGTATGCATACTACTGGAACTAGTTATTTTGCCCAGTTTTATAAACGCAGGGTCCCACTTGTCATACACACACACACACACACACACACACAATGTGCCTTGATGACGTTCTTACATTAATTTGTGCAGGAAAAAACGTATTTATTGGTGTAACGCTTTTACCGAAAAATATATTTAATTTGATAACAAATCAGTTGGACATTTTAGGAGCAGCCTTTTTTTTTTTTTTTTTCTGGTGCTTATGAGATGAGAGGGTTTGATAAGAAGAGCTACACCACTATTGTGTTTATACACACACAGCAACTGGCCAGTAAAGCTCACTGATGGTAAATAGACTTTTAGTAACAGTAAATAGCACATTGTACCAGGTTTGCACACTTTACACACTTGAATCTGAATCTGAGCATGGATGCCCAAGATACTGTTACAGATATTCTGCATACATTTGCAATTATTGACATTAGAAGCTTAAAAACAACATGGTATTTTTGTGGAAACATCCAGGTTCCATTTTCAATCAAACAATGTTCCTTCTTGTATCAAATACTTGACATTGGAATTAGTTATTTACAGATTCCCATCACTTCTATTACCACATTATATTCTGTTTGTTTAAAAATATTGTTTGACCACTTGACCTTCGTGGTTGAGTTTCATTGAAAAGCGACATTTTTGAGGAACACTGTGAGCAACATTTGTTGACGCAGCAAAGTAAAAACTGAAACATTCATGTAAACTGTTGTTTTTGAGTATCGTGATTCCAAAGAAATCAGTCGCCAAAAACCAACCCCCAAAAAAACTGCTGCTGCATTCATTTTATTTTGAAATGATTTAAACTAAAGATGTAGTTCTTGGCACAAACAAGATTTGTTTGGTTTCCCCATTATAAACCGGGAAGTTCCTTTTCCCAGCACCTAATCGATTTCACACAACGAGCACAATTAGATGCTCAAAACATTCTCCACTCCACTCTTGAACTTTTCTTAACTTTCAACATTTCAGAGTTTCGAACGTTTCAAAAAGTGAGTCTGAGGCGACGTCCGACCCTCTCTTGGGAGGGAAAACTCCACTTTCCCAGTCGGACGCTCCCACTTTGATGCACTTCATTGCAGGAGCCCTTTCCCACTGTCACAGATCAGGAGATAAATAATGAATTAGCCCATTAGACAAAAGACATTAAGACGAGGAAAGGTTTTTGGGGTTTTTTTTTTCATTTCATGGAGCTGACAGGTCTGCGACTATTCAGCACATGGGAAACTGTCATGAACTGCGTGTTCTGACACTTTTCTATCAACTCCTGCTGAAGGTTGCAGCCTTCACCATATAATAACCCAGTGGGATGACGTGTGTCTGCTTAGTGAGCTTTAAAGACGCTGGGCCAAGTTGAAGGTTTCGCTGTTCACAGTTGCTTAAAGACAAAACAACAGCATCTTCTTATTAAACTTTCCATCCAAAAAGCACTGAAGTGTAATTCCTAAAATGCTCCATTTTGAAATCTTATTTCTCGCCTTTTGTCAAACCTCACAAATGCTACAAACTGTTATAATCTCCAAAACCACTGAGACACAGACACTGGTAGTACTGAAGTGCCCACATAGTCACAAGCTCTTTTTCTGTGGGTATCGTTTCTTTTATTTTGAAGGGGTGGGTGGGTTTGAGTATGCCTTATGAATTGTGTTGTAGCTTTGTTAACTGGAGTTTAAAAACGTGACTGTGCACATTGTGTGGCATGGATCTGTGTGCTCTACTGTATTTTGAAATCCAAGTCGACCAGAAGAGTTTTGTTTTTGTTTTGTTTTTGGGTTTTTTTAAGTTTGAATCGCATGTTTTATGCAGTATCAAATTCAACCACTTGCTAAAGATGTAGCAAACAAGTGAGCCAACAAATACCTCGGAATATCATCAGTAAACACTTTGTCTCACCAGAAATGCATGATTTGAATTCTATTGCATCATGTTGACGTGATTTACGTATAAATAGCGCTGTTCTATTTTTCTATCAGGTCTCCAGATGTGGAGTCAACCTCTATAGTCTTTTTTTTCTTCTTCTTTTTTTTTTGCAATGTAACGTGCTTCTTGTGTTTCTTCTTTCCTCTCCCAGTTTGGACTTATTCATGGCAAGCTGAAATGAAAGAAACCTAAGGCATGAAACGGATGTGCAATGTTTCTGTTCAGAGTTTAAATAAAAAGATGCTGCTATGTGTGCTCTGCTTTTGTCTTCAGGATCACACCAGAGTATTTGCCTACATGACACTCCTACAAACTGTAGGCAATAAATAATATATCTTGCACAAGATCATTTCATATAGGTTCATACTTTTTTTGTCGTTTTTTTTGGTAGAATTGTCATAAAGGAGCTTCTAAACTGCATTCGCAGGGGTCTGAAAAGCATCCTTTGTTTGACGAAACGGCACTCACACCCCGACTACATTAATAGGGATACAGGAATAGTATAGTAATAATATAGGAATTTGCTCACTGTGCAAACTTAAATAGAAATTATAAACAATTACTTGACGTTTGCAGCAAATAGTTTCACTTAAAATCAAACTGGTTGCCTTTTTTAAACTCAACAAAATACAACAGAGCTGTGTTTACATATTGATGTTCCGTTCATGTAATTCAGCAAATTTAGTTTCATGGGGGAGTTCTCCTCTCTAACGTAACAAATGGCAGGTGTTTGAAAATGTCCCATTAATTCAACGTCTTATACACAAAAGTCAGTGCTTTGTAAACTTCTGTAATATTTGATTATAAATCAGACAAACCAACTAACCTGGTTTCATTTTAAGATGTTTCCTGCACTGGAAGTGGCTTTTAATGTCTTTTTCTCCCCCTCCTTTGGATTCCAGTTATTTCCTCCACCATGGCCTTTCCCTCCCACTTCATGTCTCCCCCTGTGCAGTGCTGCCCTCATGTGGCCAGATGTGTCCTCCCACACGAGCTGTTGCTCTCAATGAAATACTGCAGTAAAAAAAAAAAAAAAAGCACATTTCATTGAGATATATTTGAAAGCAGAAAAGGGTAAACTGCAAGACACACGGATCAGATTAATGAGGTTGGAAACGCGAACGTATAAATAGAACGTCAGCGCCGCAAATATAACACGGAGACCAATGGGTGACACGCATTCATCAGAAACTGTGTTTACATCAAATCTGCGGCGCCTCATCTCTGTTTGATGTATGCATTTGCACAGTGTTGGGTATTAAAGGTCTGGTATAATAGCCGCAGTGTGTTTGAGTCTTTCAAGGCTGAGCTCGGCGCTGTTCAATGTAGGGGGGCAGTGACGTCAGCAGGCAGTGTGTGGGTGGCTGTGTGGGTGAAGATAACTCCCAAATGAGCCTGTGTGTAGAAAAGAAGAAGAAAAAGAAAAAAACCTGAGAAGAATGGAAAGACAGACTGTTGAACTCCGCCGTGCTGGATTACCTTGAGCGTTGCGCGGCCAGAAGCAGAGGCAGAGCAAACAAAAAGCTGCTCTTGTTGACCTTCCCAGCGCCGACAGTATAAATAAATACTACTGAGACGCTGAATTAGAGACGACGGTGTGGGAAAAGAGAGATTTCTGTCGTGTGAGCTAAATAAAGAGCAGAAAAAAATATCCACCCGGGTGTTTTAGTTCAATTTATTGCACAAACAGCGTTGACAAAATTTTTTTAGATGATACAATGTTGTTAGGAGACGTGGAAAACAGACACACACACACAAAAATAGAGGCAGAACATTCAAAAATAACAAAAGAAAAGCTCTCGATCATTTTTGACACGTCATATGACCGGTCCCAATCAAGTCCTTCTGTAGGGGAAACATCTTGAACTATAAGGACACGGTGGTTTTGGAAAAGATGAAGCACAGATTAAAAAAAAAAAAAAAAGGGGGGGGGGGGGGGGCAGGAAAGGCAAGATTTCTCAGTAAAGAACGGCCCTAAAGACAAACCTGGCTTAAAACCAGTGCCTGAATGACAAGTCTTGTATCAAAATGCATCACATTAGTTTCCTTCACAAAATCCTTTGCACACGGTACCGACCAGAAACCGTTCAACCCTTCCAGGAGGTCATCAGCGGTACAAACACCAAATATACAACGAGCCGACAGGGTGGCCACCAATAAAGTGTGTTTTTAACCTGTAAATGGGGGTGATAGAAAGTTTCAGCACATGCCGCACATATCTACACTGCAGAGCTCCTACATGGGTATCTTTGCATATGCCACTCAAAAAAAAAAAAAAAAAAATTGAGTCCAGCTGTGCAGGAAGTTAGTAAAAATGTACATGAGAGCGGTGGTCAGAATGAATGGAGTCTTTGGTAGGACGCGAGCACCGGGATCCAGAGGCCTTCAATCGCAAAAAACACGGTCACACCGAAACAAGCATGATGGAAATGGCTTTATTCCCCTACACACACACACACACACAGACAAAGACAGACAGACAGACACACACACACACCATCTTCTCAGTAACAAATCGCGGAAGGTAAACTCTTCCAGTACAAAAACCAAACACACAGGAAACATCTCTGTAAGTGGACTCTATTTGTAAGGGGCTTTTGTGTAATTTAGTAAAATGGGTATTTGGGGGGGGTTCGGTGGAGTTCATCACCAGAGACACACACACACACACACACACACACACACACACACACACACACACACACACACACACACACACACACACACACACACACACACACACACACACACACACACACACACACACACACACACACACACACACACACACTTTTTCCGTCCACACACAAGTCTCTTATGGCAGTCGGGGCAGAACAACAGGAGGCATTAAAGGACACTGAGAAACTCTCATGTCCACTTCTGTTTTGCTTCACAAAAGGGAGTCATGGCACACGAGTGTGTGTGTGTGTGTTAGGAGAAGGGAAGGCAGACAGAAGCTTGTAGAAAGGCACAGAGCTTTAGAATTTACTACTAAAGAAGTGCCACGCAAACATTACACACACAGAGGAAGAGGGGAAAAACACACACTGGTGTCTTTGTTGGCAAGGGACTTCAGGATGGAGGGTAACTGCAGTATACGTGACCCAAACAGGGGAAAAAATTCAAATAAATCAAGTTTTCTCGCATCTTGTTAAGTTTGCGTCGCAGCATCAAAACTGAGGCTGCCAACGCCATAAAAAACGAGCTTCGACATGAACGATGATTGTTACAGCAGATTAAGTGCAATACAAAGTAACAAGAAAAGTGGGGGGGGGGTTGGGGGGGGGGTAGATTATTAAATGGCACCGAATGACGAGATCTCCGCCTTTGCTTCAAATTCACATTTAGTATCTATTAATCCAAAGCGCAATGTGATGCTTTTAGACAAAACGGCGAGGCCGGGACGACGGGAGGCATTTAGAGGAGGTTCCCGTTGCCGAAGATGTTGTCCGGGTCCACGTAGTCCTTGACGGACTTGAGCATCCCGACGCCGACGTCGGAGACCGTCTCTCTCATCCACTCCTTGCGAAGTTTCCCCACTGAATGAAAGAAGGGAGAGAGATAGATAAATAAATAAATAAATAAATAAATAAAGCCGGAGGAAGACAAAACCGAGAGAGGGGGGTAGAAAAACGGAGGAATCGGCACGGCTGATTGCTCGGCAGGCTGCTGGGAGCCAATCAATCTTGCGAGAGTGAGTGAATAAACAGAGGGTGATAAATGCTTTTATTCGGAGAGGAGAAATGTTTTGCATGGCATGATTTATGGAGCTCAGCAGACTATCAAACTCATTAGGCTCTGTGTGTTCCCAGAGGAGGAGCCGGCTGGCGGGCTGGAGCATTGGGGGGGGGGGGGGGGGGGGGCGTCCCCGGCTCCCTCGCTCGGGAGCCACCGCTCCCCTCCGACTCTCTCCTTCCCTCCTGAGCCACCCGGGGGGGGGTGGCGTTCGCAACCCGTGCCTTTCTGTCTCATTGTGCAACACCTCAGCTGGAAGGAGTTTCGCTGCTCCTCCGGCTCCTCCAGCTGACCCACGTCGAGGGTGTGGTGCCGGCCGGGCCACCCCGAGGGTGGGGGGTTTTGGGGGGGCCGTCTGAGCCAACCGCCGAGCGCCGCACAATGCTCCTCTGTTCGGTGGGACTTTGGCTCGGAGCCGCTCCCCGCCGTCTCTTTCAACTCCGTCCAAAACTCTCAGAACCGGTGCGAGGCGAGAGCAGCTTGGGCACGGGGGGCCGCCTGAGGAGGGCGCCCATTACTTCGCCAGCTGTCCAGTCCGACATCCTCCACGGCGCTCAGATCAGAGTCTTGGGAGACTTCGCGGGACTTGGAAACCTCAGACAACCCCCCCCCCACCAACCCATTTTTCCAGAAATTCCATAAAAGCAAAAACTTTGGTTTCTATACGAGTTGCTATACGTGAGAAAAAGATCAAATTAGAGTTTTGATTCACTTGCTTAGTTTAAATAAGATATTTAATTGCTTATCTATTCGTGGCGCTGTTGTATGAACAAGGCTCTGACTTTTAGCCGCCATCTGGTTCTTCAAGGAAAGTCACTGAACAACCATCAGAAAATATTTGTTTATTTTTAATTAAACTCAAAATACCAAAACTTTCTGCAGATGTAAAGATTTATTTACTGTCCAAGTTGATTGTTATTTTTTTTTTAGGGGGGGGGGATTTTTTTCTGTTGATGTTGGGAAACTACCACCACTACATTTTACTCTTTTTTTTTTTTACGGATTAATTAAACAAATATCTCTGGAGATTACACGAACCAATCCAAATATTTAAATGCGAAAGATAACAATCGATAATATCAGAAAAGAACTCGATAAGGGTGGACTACAGATGTTAAAGTCACTCAAGTTAAATCGTACACGTCTTCCAGAAGCATAAACTAGTTAACTTTTGGGAGTCGCACAGCTTCAGGGGGGAAACTGTCACGCTTTGGATCGAGACTTCAAAAAAAAAAAAAAAAAAGCGGGATTTGAGAACGGGGCGGCTCAGAACAGGTGCGGCTCGCCGTGTAAACACCTGAAAGCAGCAGAGATTAGATACGGAGGCCTGGAAATGGTGGAAAAGGGCAGGATGGGAGTGTTCACACGCTCCTCTACGCACCCCCCCACCCCCCACGGTGTTCGGGGTGTTGTTGAGGGAACAGGTCACCCTGCCGCGTTTGCGGCTCCACCTTATCAGAGACCGGCCAGGAGCCCAGATGGGAATCAGCCATGAGGCGCCCGACAAAACGGAGGGGGGGGGAGGGGGGGTCAGACACAGCAGGGGTCACCGGGGACTCCGGTACCACACAGGCCTCCAGATGGTGACAGAGAAACCAATCAAGCTGCTACCCAATAACTAAGAAAGCGCCGTTGCTCTTTACCGCCGCCACCTCTTCCCCGCCTGCTCCGCCTCACTCCTTCCCCTTGTTCCACCTCCATCCCTCCCCTCCCTTCTCTCAGGAAAAGAAGACAAAACAGAAGGTGCTGGGACTGCATCATTGCCTCCATCACAGTGATAATTTACACATCTATCTTGTCATATTCTCTCTTTTTTTGCTTGCTATCGCAATCAATCTCGCCGGGCTTGGTCTGTGCAGCTGAGACATGCAAAGAAGTGCAGGTACTCAGTTCAGAAATGACTTTTTTTTTTTTTTAAACAACCCCCCCACCGCACCCCCTCAAGACTGATATTTCTCCTCATGTGGAAAAGCCTGGGGAAGTTCAGGGGGGACTGGCACAAGAGGAACTTCACTAAAACCAGGCCATTTGTTTTCCACCTCCTGGGTGCAGTGACCTGTGAAGACGGGCGGTGTGGCACGAGTTCGGCCCGGATCCAATCCGTGAGGATCCCCACGAGGTGAGGACGAGGATGCCGGCACCCGGCGGTGCTGCGCGGGAAAGAATGAAAGGCAGGAGCCGAGCCGAGCCTGGACCCGGCGACACGGCGGCTCTCGCTCTCGCCTGGGTTCGTCTGACAAATGGGGGGTTCGGTGGCGTGACAGTTCGCTAGCAGCCCCTGCGTTCTCGTTGATACGGCCGAGCCGTACGGGGGCTGATGGATGGATGACTCCCGCCAGTGATGGATGCTCAACAAACTCCTCACCGCTGTGACACCGGTGACCCAGTTAAAGAGGACATTTCTCCCACTGTTCGGGCTTACAGGAGCCGGTCGATAATCAAACCCGCCGTGATAACTTTCGATCGCTTCCCCGGAGATTCTGACAAGCGGCTGGCGGTGCCGTCGGCTGAGTATCATGTCCGGCAGAGGACATGTTGGGAAACTACCACCACTACATTTGCTGAGTGCTCTTCACGCCCACGGACCTGTCCCTACGCCCATGAAACACAAATGCTGACCCGCTGTAAATACAAGGGCCACAAAAAAAAAAACCAAACAAACAAAAAAAAAAAAGAGTATATTTCCTCCACTGCCCTCCCACCTCACCATCCTTGACTACATCTGTTTTGTTTGATACACAAAACCCAGTGAAAACTAGCTCCATTTGTCAACCGCTGATTGTGGGCAGACAAACCGGCCTGTCTGCGCCCAGATAGCAAGCCCCGCTGTTATTAATCACAATTACAGAGTGGGCCCCGCACGCGGGGAGCTGCATCAATATCACCTCCTCCCCCCCCCCACCCCCCTCCACCCCCCCCCTGTCACCTCCCCGTGCTGCTCGGGGTGGCCGGGCCACCGTTTGGAGGTCAGTATACAGCCGGCGATAACGGCGGCATCATTTACCCCGGCCCCGCTGCCTCCTTTTTATTAGCAATCTTTTAATTTTGAACCCGTCCCCGCCTTCAGGAAAAATTGTGATTTAATATCGCAGCTGATTCACTGCATACTGTTTTTGACAGGCGTGATGAATAGCCTGAAGTGATGTATGAAAACAGCGAGGCGGATGGCAATATAGATAAGGCAGCCATTTCGGTCGGCCCGATGGGGGACCAGCGAGTCGCTCCGCCGCCCTCCCCTGCGCACGTTTCATTTGGCCGCTGCCGAAATGAACAAATAGCCGAGTCAAGAGTCGTTCATCTGAGCTGCAGGAGCAGATTTTGACCACGTGAAGGAAGCCATGAAAGATTTGGATTGACAACGTTCAACACTTCACCTCCTTCTTGTAGGATATAATGTGGAGAAAAGTGCAACTATCACCTCATTTCCAGTTTGGGCATTTAATTTTTTTTTTATTATTTTAGTACCTCCATGGTGATGTGACAAGCTCCCTCCGTTGGCGAGGATCTCCTCTCTCGCCGCATGCTGAGAAAGACACAAAACACACGTAAACCACCTGGAACTATTTAAACAAATCTTCATTATAGTTATGATTGACAAAAGCTTGGGCCTACCTCCACTTGTTCATATACATGTACTGGATCGCTGAGTCCCCGGTAGTTGAAGGCAAAGTAGAAGTAGACGCAGGCACCGGCATCATATGTCTGAGTCACCCTGAACAAACCAGAAACACAATTTTTCTTTTTAAAACAGCAGAAAAAGGCCCCGAGTCATGTTTTTCCCTTCTAAAATCCCATTTACATTACTCTAAAGAACCATGTTTGGTCAAAAAGTCCCCTTTCCCTCCAATAAAAGCATTCTCTACAGAGTAATTGGAATAAAGTGACGTAGGAGGTTTGGCTTTCACCGCCAGACCTTTGACCTCAATCCATTCACGGCTTCAAGAAAGCGGCGGCGGCGTGGAAACGCCGTCACCTTTAATAACGCGGCATTATCAGGCGTTTGACGATCAAATTTTTTTTTCAAAAGAATCACTGCAGCAACACTTGGGATGAGTCACCCGACACTTTGATATTTGTGGTTTTACGCGCAGCAGTTTAAGAAAAGTGGCTTCTGATGAAACGCAGGGTGGATTCAGGTGTGCCAACATGTGTAATAACCATCTTTTGTGGGGGGGGGGGGGAATAATAAGCTTCTGTGGCCTCGCTCCCCTGTTGGGGCGCAAGATGCAGAGCCCTGTTCATTTGACATGGCCCATCACCTGGCACGCTGACTCTTCTCGAGGTTAAATGGACAGATCAATCATGTGACAGACTGCGGTCGGGAAATGAATGGCTGCAGCATAATCAGGCGGAGGCCTAATCTGTCCGCAATCTGCGAGCAGCAGCCTGGTGCTGCTCGGCCAGATCGCCGATCTGCGTCTCTCAACAGGGGCTAGACTGGTCAGTCTGCCTCAATATTTATAATAATGAATGTGAAAGATACCTTTGTTTTTAACATATATATGGTATGTGGTCCCAAAATGACAAAAAAAAACAAAAAAAAAACAAGAAGCCACATGACACTTTTCTTTATAAAGCTCTTGGAGCATTTTTGTAATTTTAGAACCAAGACCGTCACGATACTAAAGAAACATGATTAAGTTATAGTGCGAGTGACTTTTTTTCTTTTTCTTTTATTTAAAATGGCAAAGCCACTTATTCTTAAAGCTTTTCATCCCACAGAAAGCCGCCAGGCTTGAGGCCAAATTCTGATCGACAGGATAGAAAAATTTAAAGGAGTAGAATGTCGTTGCAATTGTTTAATGGCATTTCTCCACAGTCCGAATCGTATAAATAAGTTTGTGCACTTCGCAACAAAAC
Source organism: Blennius ocellaris (assembly GCF_963422515.1). Taxonomy (NCBI): domain Eukaryota; kingdom Metazoa; phylum Chordata; class Actinopteri; order Blenniiformes; family Blenniidae; genus Blennius; species Blennius ocellaris. The sequence goes on along the minus strand of NC_137655.1, from coordinate 16,952,067 downwards.
ATTTCAAACGAGGCTCGGTCTCTGGGTGGGGAGATTGTGGGAGCATATTTCACGTTCGGGCTGGATTCATGTCAAAGCGGTTACCTGCATGTGGACAACGGTTGGAATTGGACTCCTTTATCTTTACACTCTTGAACAATGCGAGCCTTAACGTTCCTGCAAATGTCCAGCACCCTGCAAATAAATACAAAAATAGGGACAACAAAAAAGAAAAAAACAGGATTTGATGGCAGGTCTAACATGTATTCACAGTCCACGCTGACATTTTTACAGTTGAAATACGACAGCGATGTGTGTGAGCAAAGCCTTGGAAAAAAAATAGTCAATGGTGCAAAATTATTAAAGCACAAGAAAGACGGGGGGGGGGGGGCAGAAAGGAGGACAGACTGAACAACATGACGACCATTGTGGGAGAGATTCCCACTGGTGTGGAAATGGCCGCCAGTCCTAAGCATGTGCAGCCGTGTGTGGAGGGTGGAGGATGGGGAGGAGGAAGGGTAATGAGCCAGGCACATATGCTCGCCTCGGTGCCTGATCTCTTGGTCTCTCCCGTCAGGCATGTTACACAACAAGGATCTGCGTGTGCTTCTGTTTGTTGTGCAGCAAAACAGGATAATGGAAACATGCAGAAAATGCAGATCTCTCCACACACACACACACACACACAAGCCATGTAGTCAGATCTACGCTCTCCGAGTGACAGTAATGTCGGGTTTGGAGGTGGAGTTCACGCCAACGCGGTCGTTTAATGTGGGGTGAGGGCGGGGGCATGAAGGTGAATGTCAAAGACATGAGCAAAGAAAGAAAAGGCTCTCTCAGGACGCAATGTGTGGGAAGCGGAGGGGGAGAGAGAGAGAGAGAGAGAGAGAGAGAGAACGTGTGCAGCTATTTAAAATTAAACACGCAGAGTCCCGAGGCTCATATTGAGGCATTTACCTGTCCCAAGGCACAGAGGTTTCAAAGGACTCCCCAATCACATAGTAGTCCATCCCCAAGTCCTGATTGGAAATAACAATTTACATCAGTCGACTGAGAAATCATTCGTATTTAGCACATTGATTTGCGCACAACAACCAGGACCAACAGTTTTTATTTGCATTCTGGCGATTGTAAAACCTGCACATACTGTTCGCGCAGCAATAATAAATAAATAAATCATTCATTTACAGCCAAAGCATCACCAATTCACCTTCAGCATCATTACATACATTTCATAAGCCAGTCCTTGAGGAAATGTCCAACTGACCCTCCAAAGCATCAATTTATCAGGATGTCTTTAAGCTTAATTGGGTGAAACAATCAAAATGGGCATCTGATCTTTTCTCGTTATTGGCTGTTGAGGTTTTTGGTCCAAACTGGAAGCACACACTCAAATACTAAAGACAAGATGACCGCTTCATGGCAACCTCAGTAGTGATACAATAAACTGCTGCTTTAGGATATTCACAGAATATCTTTTAGAGTAAAAAAAAATATTCTCTCATTAGTCTTGCCTTCTATTTGACTGTAAAAGAGAGAAAAAAAAACTTGCAGAAAGCTATCAGTGATTTATTTACAAGTGGATACAAACTCTCTGCTTGGAGTTACGTGTATCAGAAGAATCTCGAACAGGACTGACCTCAAGTCAGCTCTCTATTGTAAGCAACTGTGACCAGATCAAATCAGAGACCTCCGGAGGTCACACGCTGCAGCGTCTCTATGCTGCTTTCCTATCTGCTGTCCGACGCGCAGCCTCGCCGCCCGCCCCCACCTGCCTGTCAGCTCAGGCAGAGAGAAAGCCGGAGGAGTGACCCACCCGGAGGTAAGCGATGACGAAGGTCAACATGTAGCCCCTCTGCCCATTGTCCTCTCCGGCTGCGAGGCCCCTGGAAGGAAACAACGGGGTTAATATTTAACAGCTCTTTCCCTTGGAGCTTTTTGTCGGTTCGGGCCGCTCCCCCCTTCACAACGGCCGTCACGGAGCTTGTCAATCCAACAATGCGCAGATCAATGGCGCCATGCTCCGCGTATCGCCACGGGTCAGCCACACATCTATCACCTGCAGCGGGTAATCACATTTTCATCTACCATCCAAACTAATCAGGCCAAGCTCATTAGAAAATCACTATATTGATTTTCACCCTTCTTCCTGTTTTGCAACACCACAGGAAAACATTCCTCACCGAAGCAAAGTGAACCAATCCATCACGGGCACTTGATCTGATGGCTGATCGAGATTTATTTGGACTAATGCAGTGATACAGAAGATGTTAATGTAAGTGAAACGCGTCTCGTGGAGCAACTGGCGACAATGCAGCTAATAATACGTGCAGCTGCAATGAGCACTGAGCCACGCAGTCGTGCAAAGCTGGAATATCATACAAAAGTAGCAAGGAAGAAATCGGGGCCCAGAAACGATCCGCAATATGATTGGGTGCTTGGTGCAGAATGATCCGACACATTAAGTTTAAATGATCAATCCTGATGAAACATAAACCTACTTCATACATTAATAGCAATAATATATATACCTATGATAGAATATAACCAACAACACATCAATAATTCAATCTTAGCAATCATTTTGAATACTATGTTAATTGTCTCTGTCAAAAATAAAAGTTCATCCACTGAAAAGAAAGAGAGGCCAACAAAAAACATTCCCACCCCCCCAAAAAAAAGTAGTTTTTGATTAAAGCCCTGGCACAAAGTTTCTCTTATGAAGCGATCTATGAAAGTGGGCCACGGTGACACGTTTAAAACAGGCCTGTGATGGAGGGAGGTTCCCTCTCATGCTGTTGGGTAACTGATTTACAGCAAAGTCTTCGCGGATCTGTTGCATGATCAATCACAGCAGTGGAGCACAGCCCAGCTGTGTCCTCTCGCCCCGAGCTGTCCTGGAGGGAGCCGTGGCCTGAGATCAGTGCCCACACCACACTTACTTTAACATTGAAAGCTGGCCTGACAGGAAGACATCCACAGGTGATTCATCAATCCCAACCGATACGAACTAAAGAGAAGAGTTCCGGGTGCTTTTAAGTGTGATTTCCCCTTTCGCTGCCGTTACAAATCTCCCGGTTAAGTAACATCAGGTCCTCAAGCTCATCCGCATCGCGATTGAAGCCCCGCCTAATGGCACTTTGGCGCTCCATATGGCCCGTCCTCGTTCGGAAGCAAAGAGTTATGAATGAGGGCTTACCCGAATTTTGCGGCGATGTCGTAAACCTGCTTCTCGTGCTGCAGGACCTTCTCGCGGTCTCCCTCGAACAGCAGGGTGGCCACACACAGGCGGTTGGGGTCAAACCCTTTGAACTGGGGACGATAAAACGGTGGGGTTCGTATTTCACGGCGAGGCACCTGCAGCTACGAGGACCGGCGGCGCTCGCTTTTAATGACATCTCTCACCTTGGTGATGTAGAATTTCTTCAGCCCGTCCAAAAAGGAAGTGAAAAGTGAAGATACTTGAGGCTTCAGGGCATGACCTGTGAAGATGTCAAGATAAAAGTCAGCTCTTTTTATCCCCCCCCCCCCTCCACTCCCCCCTCCCCCCACCCGACAGGTACGCCTCGGAAACTAATGCTATTGTTCAGACATTAGGTAAAAGCCTGTTCCTGCTTGCACCCTCCAGCGCTCCGCGAGGGCAAGCGAGTCACATTTATTTGGGTTTTCACGCAAAAAAAAATAAATAAAAGGGGGAAAAATAAATGGTAACATTTGAATAACTTTACAACTGGCCAGTGGCTGCCAGCGACAGCGCCAATAAATCAGAGAGTTTCCGAAGGGAAGTGGGGTTGACACGGCGATATCCGTCTTCCTCACCCACACTTTTTTGATTTATTCCTGATCGGACGCACAAAAGCGCCTGTGGACAAGCGAAAATGAGGGGCTGGGGCCAATGGGATGGTTATCAATCACAGCGGGGAAGTCATGGGTGATGTCGCTGAGACTTAACAGTTCATTTATTTCCCCCCATGCTCAAGTCTCTTCATCACTTAGTGTCCTAATTGTTTCCATTCCAAATTTTGATTGCAGGTCTTAAGGTCTCTCGCAGCCATCATACTCGTTAATTAAATACTCAAAATCCAGAGAGGGCGAGTTGGGCATAAACTGGCCCGTGATCTCATTTTGAGCTCTCCCTGCAGTGGCGCTCGCTTTTTCCCCCCCTTTTTCCTTCACATGTTGCTGCTCCTTCTGACAACATGAATCTCAATTTTCATCTCGTGTGTCGAGATGGGAGGATTTCAGTTGTGTCCGTCATACCAGACGGCACAAAATCTGCCTATGCATTAAACAGTACGGACAGGCCAGGAACAGAACCGAGAAGGTGTCATAGAGGCACGAGTTTTAGTTATTAGTATTAAAAAAAAAAACAACTGGTCACTTCATCTTTCCTGCCTAATGCTAAGAACTGCCAACTCGGGAGGAAACGGGGAATATGGGGGGAGATAATGAGATCCCTGGAGAGTGGAGAACGTTGGAGATCTCTAGCAAAGCCAGATACATTCCTCTCGACCTTAAGAAACAACATTAAAAAAAAAAACTTCACCATAGCAACGACTTCATTTTGGCCGGGAGCGATTTGTCATTACGCCTTAAGGATCTTCGGTGGCGTGCGTTTGCCGCGGTTGTGCCGCAGAGATGATCAGTAGAACAATTTGGCGCTTTTCCAGTGTCGCGTCGCTGCACGCTGCAATCGCAGACTTTTATTGTTGTGTAAAGTCCTGATAAAAGTGGCGATAAATATTCAACAGCTTTAAAGTTCCCCCGTGAAATAATGGCGGAGTGCTAAGTGCTTCATGTATGGTCAGTCATTTCCAATAAAAACTCTTGACGGCAGATGTGATTTACATTTTCAATAGCCAATCACACCGTCCGTGTGTGTGTGTGTGTGTAGCTGGTGCTGCTATTGCTGCAGTGGAAACACACAATAATCTGCATATGCATCTCTATTGGATTAATACAGAATTAATGAATGTTCAGCCGGGCACAATGAGTCATCTGAAAATTGCGTTACATGAAGAGAAAATGGGGGGATTTGATGTGGAAAATAATGTCTTTTCAAGATGAAACAAAAAAATCAGCCGTAGAAGCGAGAATAAAACTGACAATGTTTAGTTGTTGTTTTTTTTTTCCATCTCATGGCAGTTTCAGTTGTCTGCTGAAAAGCTCAGAAGGAAAAATAGAATTCAACCAGGTGAAAACAAATGCGACTTAAATGATAGATTGGCATTCACAGGAAGAACACCAAAAACAAAAGAACTTACCAAATTTGAATTGCTCATTATCCATTAGCCGTATAGATGCCGGAGCACACCTCTGGTAAAAGAAACAGTCTACATAAGTTTGCTTGAATCAAAGTGAAGCTCACAGATGATAGAAGAAGGAATATTTCAAAGTGTTTCGAGGACGAACTCCCTCACAGAGCTTGAGCCACCGTTCACTCACCTGTCACAGCCACACAGGCTCCTTTTTTTAGTTTTTTTACTCAAACATTTTAAATGTTTTACACTGCAGCCCCCCCCCCCCCCCCTCATCATTTTAAATAATTTCTTTCTAAACATAAATAGTTCAAAAATGTGTTGTAACACAATAATTCCAGTTGTATGTTCTACATTTGACCAATTATGAGATTATCTGAAAAGACAAAAATTACAACTCGTGAAAAGCATTCCAATGACCCAGTCTAGGGAATTCACTTCCATCTGCTATTTGCATTTATCCTACGCAGTATGGCATTGTGAAGGTTTTTTTTGTTTGTTTTGGTTTTTGCACAAAAGCAGCAAAAACAAGTGGTAAAAAGGAGTAAACGTGTGAATTTACTGAATCAGCAGCCAGAATTAACTAAAGCGCTCCGATAAAGGCCGAGTACATCCAGTGATGCCGCTCATACCGCCAACACTGCAAGAGATAATTGGACGCAGGTGGTCAATAGCCTCTTAAAAAAAAAAAAAAGGGACTTTGTGTGTCGAGACTGTGAGACAACAAGCCGTAAATACTGAAGCCACAAGTGGACACAAAACAGTTCCGGGGAAATTGGATGAGGGGGACGTCAGATGGCTTCA